>NC_046154.1:259115615-259326015 GCF_011064425.1 Rattus rattus
AAGTCATAACCTTAGAGATCCTGTAACTACATTAGTAAACCAGCAAAATCATTAACTAATTCCAAATATTTTTTTTCTTACGCCCACAGGAGTTCTCAGCCCTTGTCAAGGGAGCCTCTCTTCTAACAGAGGGAGAGCACTGCAGAGACCCACAACCAAAGCTCAGGGAACAGCGAGGAAGAGGGAGCAAAGAGACGGTGAGATCGGAGAGTGTGTTGTACGACTGTGTCTCCTAGAAACGCCAGAAGCTACAGCCGTAAAGTCTCACCAGCATGGCGGCCGAAACGTGAGCTGAGTGAGAGCAACAAGAGATGTGCCAAGGTGGATGGGGGAAGCCCCGGGGGCCTCAGCCTGACACAGAGAGCCACAGGCTGTTAGGGAATGCTTAGAGCGAGGAAAGCAGTCTTTCCCGGGGACAGGAACGCCAACTGCTTATCCAATACCAAATGGTCAGCCCTGAAACACGTAACGTGACATAGACCAAGCAGGCTGTGTTTCTATTTAGGAACATACATGCACACAGAGGAAAGTAGAGGGGCACAGCAGGGTTTGGATGGAGGAGGGGGAAGGGTAAAGGATGCAATCCCATTAAACCGTCGAAAGAGCTTTGTAAAAAATTATTAATAACTCAATATATAGCCATAGAACAAATCTTAGACTACGTTTATATTATTTCTAGAACCTCAAGAAAAATGTCCTGACTGAACTTATTCTGGATTGAAGTTTCTGTGCTCAGTGTGGCAATTTAGGCTTTCCCTTACATTACATCTCCTAGGCGAGCTGAGCTAGGTTCTGAAGAGCAGTTGAAATCCCGAGCTGAGCTGCTCTGGAACCCTCTGCTCTCCTTGTGTTTTCACACCTGGTCTATAGGCATTATCCGCTGTCTCTCCTGGCTGCCATTCTTCAGCATTTTATTAGACTGTGACATTCACAATATTGAAGAATTATTATTCATCTGCTAATACTTTTAATTAAAAACATTATGGGACCACATGAATGTCTGTTCATATAAATGATTTATGATGGGGTCCTTGTGACAAATACCATGAGACTTTCAGGACACACACACACACACATATATATAAAATCATATATATATACTATATAGTATACTATACATATAGTATATTTAGCATATTAGTATATATTATCTTCTCTCTACATGCACATATACATATCTATCTATCATTTATGTACCTATCTATCTATCATCTATCTATCTATCTATCATCTATCTGTCTGTCTATCTATCCATCCATCCATCTATTATCTATCTATCTATTATCTATCTGTCTATCTATCTATCTATCTATCTATCTATCTATCTATCTATCATCTGTCTGTCTGCCCATCCATCCATCCATCCATCCATCCATCCATCCATCCATCCATCCATCCATCCATCTATCTATCTATCTATCTATCTATCTATCTATCTATCTATCTACTGTCAGTACCAGAAAGCTAAAATGGTTTTACACTTGAGGAATTTGTTCTCTGGTTATTGTGTCAGGTACACCCTTGATCAAAGGAGGCACCCCACTTGAAAAAGCAGCATGTGCATACAAGCACGTAAGAGAGCATAGGCTTGGGCTTCATTAGCACATGCCTCATGAACTTTCAGCCCAAGGAAATTGACTTTTGTCTATGGTTCTGGACAAGAATTGCTTCTTGATGTCTAGCTAGCTACATTTTTTTCAAATTCCCCCCTTTATTATTGTTTTATCTTCTTTCCTAGTCCATACAGTGGCCTGGGATGAGTAATTTCAGTTTTTGTTGTCCTTTGAAAGGAATTGAATTTATATATAAAAAAAAACCCTTACAGTAAATAAAATTACTCGGGACTTACGGTTTTACATAATTTTTAATTTCCCTTATAACAGGGTACACTGAACTATTCTTTGTGGAACTGCGCACGGCCATTTCACGAATCGTCTTGAAGTCAGTCACAGCTAATTCCATCGGCGCGTGCCTCCGTTGTTTGTCTTATGCATACTTACTTGCTTTTGTTCATGTGCAATTAGATCTCTCACATCTTCTCATCATTTCGTGAGTTCTTAGAATCCTCCGACAGTGATAAACCTTATGTAATTCTGCGTCTTTAGTTATTTTGCCAGTGTCTATTCATTTCATCCTTACACCATGAATGAATGAACAGAAAATTGGTTTTCCTACTCATCCGGTGGATACATCACCCTTACCCTCCTTCTAACCTGAGCACAGTGTCCTCTTAGCACATGACGGCTGGCAGAATAAACTGAAGTGGAGCGATGATCAATCAATCAAAAACATCCTCTTGACAATTACTGTGTCTCCCTACACAGTTCTGGAAGATGGGAGGGCATAAAAGGTCCTTACAGTTTGAGAATTTAATATTCGAAAATAAGTGGCTTCTACTGAACATATTTTTTTTGACAGAACAGTTTTGAACATCTCAGTCATGATTTTAAGGCCTTAATTCTCTCTGACTCTGCTTATATTGCCACCAAATGGCTCTTTTGTTAGCAGGACTTTGCGTTCTATGAGTTCATGTAAGTGTTTCCGTCAGTGGAACGCTCTCAAGTCTCCATTGAAAATTTATGGACTCCCGTTTGCCTCTTCATGACTCGGCAGGGAATAATCTCTCTGTGCTCTGAAGTTCACCTTCTCCACCACACTGGTGACATTTATCACTGGTTATGTTGAAGTCTGTATCACATGACGGACATTTCTTTACACAGTCTTCAAGTGGGTAGGGCACAGAACACATTGATTGCACGCAGAAGTAAGCATGGGGAGTGTTTTGAGTGAATGAAGGGTCAATCAAGATGGATGCAGGAGCTTCTTGGTAATGGAGAAACACAAGTGAGCCTGAGTAATTTGACTAACAGCTGGAGGGGCCAAATGTCAAGAACCCTTCCCGTGTCCAGCAATGCTGCTAGTTTCTAGAACTGTCGGAATACCATCTCACTACAAAGAGGGATAACTGAAACTTGAAAGAGCATGACATCATCTCTTGTCTGAACTAATAAGATGAGGAAATGGAAAATTATGCACATAGCTTTGATTTTTGCCATATGCCAGGCAAAATTGGCACTTGACCTGGACAATTTGACTCATCCTAATGTAATCTCTATTTCGTGTCCAAGGTGACTACATAGAGAACTCTGAAATCTCATCTTCTCAATACAAAGGTAATGCACACGACAAAGTGGTCAATGCAGATGAGGATTCTTGAGAAACAGAAGTGTTGATTTCTTTTCTTTTCTTTTCTTTTTTTTTTTTTTGGTTCTTTTTTTCAGAGCTGGGGATCGAACCCAGGGCCTTGCGCTTCCTAGGCAAGCACTCTACCACTGAGCTAAATCCCCAGCCCCCTTGATTTCTACAAGGCGTCCACACCCATGCCAAGAGTATTTGGAGTTCTCTCTATGATCATTCTCCGTAAAGTACCACATCCAAGTTCAGATTTTAATTAAGCAGGACAAGCTTATCTTCAGCTGACTCTGTAACTCAGTTTTATTTATCTAAAACCCACATTGTGTTTAAAAATTGAAATGTTTCATCCATCTGGATAAATCTGAATGCTCATTCCTTGCAGCTTTCTTCCTATCAGGCAACATATTTAATCTCCCCGGGCTTTGGCTAATTCACAAAGAACAGAGACGATTACTGATCCTTTCTGCCCAGGATAGTGGAGGCACAGCGGGGAGGGGACTGAGTTATCCAAGATTCCCATCTTTCCAACCTCCCCTCCAGACAAGGGCAGGTCCGTAAGCACATGAAACAGCACCCTTCCCATCAAATCCCTGAGATGCACAGTAATCAGACAGTACCAGATGTGTGCATCCTACTTTTATGTTTTCTAAGACCAAGAGAGGAAGTTTTCTGACTTAATTGCTATGGATTTTCCTTTGCCTATAATTATTGAGTCTAAGAATAAAATTATTTCTCTTGACTGAAAGAGGCCATTCTGTCTCCAGGGCCCAGCCCTTAGGTTCAGTACGTTAGTCTTTCATTTTCTGTTTACTAGGGAGAGTCACATGTTCTTTCTTTAACATGCTTTATTTTAATTTTTTAATTATATTTAAATGTTTTAATATGTCTTTAATGTTTTGGAGATAAAATTTCATTTTTATGATGCTTTCTGAAATAAAATACCTACATTATCTTCGTGGCTCGAATTTACTCGTGTACATTTACTTATTCACTTCTCAGCTAACATTGAATAATTCTGAACACCACGTTGTCATCTATTCATAATCGTTAGGACAGTAGTTCCTATCCTGTCTTATGTTCTCTGTTCTTTGTCAAACTGTTGTCTTGGTTACCAGTGGCAAACCGAGGGCTGGGAATATTGAATGGAAAATTCCAGAGGTAAACAATTCATAAATTTAAAAATGAGTATTGTTCTGACTGGTGAGGTGAAATATTGGTCACTTTGTTCTGTCTCTGGGGTTGTGGCTCACTCATGGCCCCTCGCATCTATGTGGTTCATGTAGTGCCGCAGTCACTAATGTGCCATCTTGGTGGTCAGATGCCCTGTCAGGTACCATCATGCGTTCATTCAAGTTGTTCTGGTGTTGAAGCCCAACATGATGTCACAATGCCTGCATCATTCATTTCCCTGTCCCCTTTTTTTGTATCATGGAGGGAATAACGTTGCATATCACAACAGCAAGAAAGCTATTATATATAATAAAATGCAATATTTGGGGATAAAGGGACCAGATTCATAGTTTTAATTACCACCACTCTATTTTACTCTTGTTGCTCTCATTGAAATCACTTCAGCATAGGTGTGTACATGTAGGAAAATAGAGCATTCATCGAACTGGGTGCTTTCAGGAATCCAATACTGGGGTCTCAGGACACATCCCTAGTGGACAGGAGAACTTGCTTCTTTTAAAAACTGCTTTGTGATTTTCAGGGATAATAACATAATAATTCAGGGAGGCTATGGGATCATATTGCCCACCCACTGACAGTTTTAAATGACCATAAATGCCTCTGGCTAAAAATGTTCTCAAAACCACTAGCTAGCAGCTGTTGTAAATTGTAACCAGCACCTAAGGCTAGCCCCCTGCTTTCCTTGTTACTGTTCCTGAAGTTACACATGTCAGTGGTAACAGTTTCTTACTCAACTCTCTGGAATACATTTCAGAAAGAGTGTGTGCTACATGGTATCCTTCTGTAGAATTGTCTAGCATTAAAGTTTGATCTATAGGGGCTGGGATAAAGAGAGCACATTTGTGTTTGAAGTTTAGGTGCTAACCAACTGCAGACTAACAATTCTCCTCTGTTTTTATCGTGAGCAGCTAGGTAGTTCTGGTGTGTGTGGTACACACACACACACATACCACACACACACACACACACACACACACACACACACACAGAGAGTTTCTGTGATACATTTTTTCCAATGGCTGTTTGTACACTATTGATTAATTAACAAAATTAAATTGAAAAGTTACAGGTGGCAACTGTGAGTGATGACATTTCAAGGGCAAGGGTTAAATAACTGGTGTGATTTGACTCAATTGCTACCAAGTCCAAGTCCTTTACATACTCCACTCCCTATCTGCTTCTTGGCCCTTGATGGTTCTATCTGCATCCCCTTCTGTGTCCTACCCTTTGTCTCCTGATTGCCTTGTATGATCATGTGTTTCCTTATTGTCTGCTTCTCTCTTTTTCCTCCTTCCATTTCTGCGGTTGACTTTCCTCCTTTCTTTTCTGTTCTTTGTCCTTACTCCCACACCCACCCAGAGGATCACACCCGTGACCCTTCCTTACCGGGATGAAGATGTAGGATCGGTCGTTTGCCTCTGCACACGGGCATGTTTAATTAAATGCTCCTTTAAAGCAGTTTGCACTTCTGCTGGGATGTCGGGGGATGTGTGGCTGATTTTTATTGCAGGCTCAATAGCTTTTGGTGCTGGCTTTTCATTTTCTTCGACTTCTTTTTTCTCTTCGGTCTCAAAAACCTCAGTTGGAGCACTTGAGATGCTCTGCGGAAGGGTACTGACATTGGGGGCCACGAGCTTGCTCTTCCAGCAGGGCCAGCACAACTTCCAGAAGACGAAAAGGGAGACAACCAGCAGGGCCAGGCCACAGAAGCTTACAACAACTGCTAACAGGCTGACTGAAATGTCTGGAAAAAAATCACCGTAGAGAGAACTGTCAATAGACATTATAAATCAAAAGCAGAAAAGATGACATAAATGACTAAGATAATGGGGGGGGATTGAAAAGTTTTATCATATTAAAAAGTATCAACTGAATTCAGGAACACATGACCTATCCAAGCATAGCACAAGAGATTCAAGATTTTGCAAGTAAAGGTTGCCAACTTGCTTCCTGCTACAAAGCCAGAAAGTTGAACCCTGAAGCTGTATGTGATAGAAACTATTTACTCCTCTGATTTAATGATCTCCTTCCCTTATCTACACAGAGAATACCATTGAGTACTATCTTTCTGTATGGTAAGTGAGAATAGCATCGTGCTATAAGTAAATAATTAGCCTTTCAAACCCTGTTTTCTAACAAGTTTGTACGTATGCAATATTAAGTTAGTATGCATGCAATTTTAAGTCCTAAGTTAATAAATGAATTTGTCTATCATCTGATGTCCATACCCTCTGAAAACTCTTATGTTTAAACCCTAACTCCCAAGACAGGATATAACAGTTAAACCTTGCCTGAATTTGGGACCGCCTGAGAGATTATAAGGCGTACTGCTGGGCATGTCTATGGGCCTTTTCAGTCAGGGCTGATTTAGGACGAATGAATTACATAGTACAGTGGTTCTCAACCTTCCTAATGCTGCGACCCTTTAATACAGTTCCTCATATTGTGGTGACACTCAATTATAAAATTATCTTGTTGTTACCCCATACTGTAATGTTGCTACTGTTATGAATCATAATGCAAACATCTGATATGCAGATTCCTAACATGAGACCCCTGTGAAAGGGTCATTCAATTCTCAAAGGGATCACGACCCACAGGCTGAGAACCACTGACCTACAATGTGAGTGACACCACCTCATTAATTAGAGATGAGATACATAAACGGGAAAGAGAAAGTCGGGTGAGATCTGACACTCTCATTGTCTGCTTCTTGCCCCATCACTGTGAATTGAAACACAGCAAAGCGCCTCTTTCCTCAAGTTCTCTCAGATCTCTCTTCACAACATACCAGTTGCTAACACACAGGAGACATGGCCTCTGAGAAGGCGACTGCATCACGGAGGGAGCACTTTCCTGAATGGGATTATAGTGCTCTTTTGTCCTTCAGCCACACAACGCTTCAGAAAGTAGCTGTTATCTATGAACCAAGAATGGACCTCAACTACAGCATGGTTCCTTCAAAATGCATGGGTTAGAACTTCAATTCTCTGATACCAGTGTTGGGAGACAAGATCTCGTGGGAGGTTTGCGAGTGATGAGCGTGGAGCCTTCAGGAACGGCTCCACCATAATTCCTGATTTTTACTTCTTTGCGGACTAGACTAGTAGGCTGGAAGATGGATTGCTAAAATAACAAGGCTGTTCCCTGCTTTGCCTTTTCAAATGTCCATCGTGAGCCAAAGAGGCAAGAGGCCCTCACTGGGTGGAGGTAGACTTACCAGACTCTGGGCCTGTTGAAACACAATGGATCTCCTACCTTCGTATTCTAGGTATTCTCCAGTGGTAAAAGAAAACAAAGAATCCACCTCCAGTAGAAAGACAGGTCATCAAGTGGAGGGATGGGGTTGCCATCCCACAGTCAAAAACTCTGACCCAGAATTGTTCCTGTCTGAAAGAACTGCAGGGACAAAAATGGAGAAGAGCCTGAGGGAAAGGAGGTCCAGTGACAGGACTGAATTAGGATCAGGGGGCTCAAGGGGGAGGCTCCAAGCTCTGACACTGTTAACTGATGCTATGTTGTGCTTACAGACAGGAGCCTAGCATGGTGGCCCCTGAGAGGCCCAATAGGCAGCTAAAAAAGCCAGATGCAGATGCTTACACCAAACCAATGGACAGAAGCTCAGGACCCCTGTGGTTGAATTAGGGAAGACTAACTTGGACCTCCAAGATCTTTCAGACACTGAGCCTCCAACCAGACAGCAAACACCGGCTGATAGGAGGCCCCTGACACATATGCAGCAGAGGAATATAGGGTCTGGACTCAGTGAGAGAAGACACAACCCTCGAGAGACTTGAGGCCCCAGGGAATGGTAGGTCTGGAGGGGTAGGCGTTGGGAGGTGGGAACATCCTCTTGGAGATGGGGGAGGAGGTATGGAATGGGGAACAGCTGGGGGGCAGACTGGGAGGGGGATAACCACTGGATTGTAAAAAAAGATTAAATAATAATGATAATGATAATAATGATAATGATAATAATAAAATGATAATAATAATGAAAACAAAGATATGTTCCCATGAACTATTGAATGTGCCAGTAACTCAACCTCTCCCAGCCTGCAGACTTTGAGAAACAAATTTTTATCTTTTACATGCTGCCCCGTCAGTACTATTTTGCAATAGCAATTGGAATAGGTTAAGGAAAACTGTTATTCAGGAATTTAAAGATATTTCTATTAAAATAACTGTCGGATCGACATAGGCTTATCATGCGAAATGATTCATAGAAATACAGTTTAAAGGTTGAGGCTGAATAAAGAATAAATGGAGAAAAGCAGGACAGGCTCTCTTTAGAAGAATTGTAAGAAATTTGTGTATATAGTCTACTCTCCGGGAGAGTGCATCACTCCTGACCTCTTCGGTGTGGGACGCACACCCTCACCGGGACGTTCGCTACAAGAGTACTACCGACAACGGAGGTGAAGACAGTGACAGGGATGGGTTGTGGTCACAGTGTGCAGCCATGACGTGGAACAAGGTAAGTGGCCCTTTGCTTCTGTCATCGTCATGCCTCATGCCCAAAGTTCACGTCTAATCATGATAACAATAAAACCAGACAAGTTCCAAGAAGTAGACATCCTAAAAATACACCCGACCAGGAGCGTGTCCTGCTTTTCTCCATTTATTCTTTATTCGGCCTCAACCTTCTACATGTCATCAAGGTCATCCACAAAAGTTCTGGGGAAATGTCCCAGCCCAGGAGCCTCAAACTCAAAACAGACTTAGCCACAAAATGGAGCCAGTCATCTTGGATAGGGTCCTGGAATAAAAAGAAAAATCTCAAGGGAAAAGTTACGGCCTTTAGTAAGTCTTCCAGTACCAGTATATGAATAACACCAATGTGTCATTTCGATGTGAGGCCTTAGCATTAGGAGAGGTTGGGCCTGGGTTTGATGGGAGCCTGTTCTTTGTTATTTTTCTATAATCCTTAAACTGCTTGAAAAACAAGAAGTCTAAACAAATAAAAATTAATCTTCCCATTATCCGTTTCTGTTTTTCTAAAGTGACCTGAATTAGCCGCATGGCATTATAGCATTATTAAAATTCTGAATGTCAAATAGATTCTTAGTAAAGGACGACTTTTCCAGATTTGATTAACCTTATGCTTTTTTTTTTATTACCAAATTTATTTACCCTCAATATCAGATATAAGTCCAATCTCCTCTGTTTGTTTAAGTTCATTTGTTAGGAATATATCACAGAATGATCGCATCTGTCTCTTATTCCTTCCTAAATTTATATCTTGACGTAATAAGCAGTCAAAACTTCAAAATACCACTGTGTTTGAGAAAAGGGGCTTTTGGTAATTATCATAAGATCAGGTAATACGAACCAGTCTTCCTCTATTGAGACTCAGAGGAGAAGAGGTGAGGATGGAGATGGAAAATCACATAGGGACAGTGATGGCCATCAGTGGCTGTCTTAGTTAGGGTTTCCATTGCCGTGACAAAACATCACGGCCACCCAAAAAGCCAGGCGGGGAGGAAATGGCTTATTCAGCCTACACTTCCAAGTCATAGTCCATCGCTGATGGAAGTCAGGTCAGGCACTCAAAGAGCGGGAACCTGGAGGCAAGAGCTGATGCAAAGGTCACGGAGGGGTGCTGCTTACTGACTTGCTCCACACGGCTTGCTCAGCCTGCTTCTGATAGACCCCAGATCATCAGGCGAGGAGTAGCATCACCCACAAAGGCTGAACCCTCCCCATCAATCACTACTCAGGAAAATGCTCTACAAGCTGCCTCACAGCCAGATCTTATGGAGTCATTTTCTCCGTTGAGGACCTTTCCTGTCAGGTGACTATAGTTTGTGCCCATTGATACAAATCTAGCCAGCACATTTGCTAAGTACAGAAGCCTCAGAAGATCTTAACTCTGCGAATACCTCGACCATAGACTCTGGCTGCCTGGATGGGGAAGTAAATTGCAATCATGTAAGCCATTCATTCTAGTATGTTTTTATGGTAGTCCTAGGCTATTAACACTGAATAATTCTGAATTCCTTTAAACACTGTTGTGGATACAGTATGCTACGTTCCTTGAAACTAACCACGGATACTAAGTGGATGTTATGCCTAAGCCTGGTACTTATAGACGAAATATATCTTATAAGATCTTAAAGATTTACAATTACATAATATTATTTCAATAGAAGTTGTTTACAGAGGGATTCTTCCTTTGGTTTGCCCTTTTACCCAGAAATGAGTTGTTATTTCATGCTGATATAATTTTCCGTAATAATTCATCAGAACAGATATGTAGTTAGACCCAGTGTTTGGTAGTGTAGCCCACCTATACTGAGCATCTTTCTCCGTGTATGGATACTTGTGTCTGATTTTCTAAGGCAAAAGCCTCAAAATAGAATTGCTCAGTCAATTATACACATATTTAGTTTTTCTAGATGTTTTCATAGTTCCAAAATGAGTCCTCTACTTGTGGAAGAGATACCATATGGACTTATAAATCTCTACAATTTTAGAGAAATACTACCTCTTAATTTTCACTAATTCTCTAAAGTTTTGTTTTCCCATGACTGGAATGGGAGACCATTCTGATATATATATATATGTATATACATACTACCTAGTTATGCAAATAAGATAGGTTTTGCATGCTACAATGGGCATTGATATTTCCCTCAATTTTCTTTATGCTTACTAGAGTAACAACTGAGTGCTCCTTATCTGTACCCTATTGGTATGGAGGGCTTTTTCAACATTTTGGAGTTTATTTTTTGCACTGAGGCATTACTCATTATTACCATAACTTGAGGAGAAGAGAGAATGTGTGAGATTAATGTGCTTCCTGTCTACTAACTAAGTTTTTAAAAAATGAATCAAGATGACATGTGGGCTATGCTTCTAAAGTACTCCCTAAGGTTTATAAACATTATTGCAAAAGCAGTGGGCTTCAAAGTAGGGTTAAATAAGAGGTTCTGTAGTCACAAGGGCCCCGGTTTAATACTGGACTGATGCTATCCCATGAGCAGTTACTGAGAACTGATTGTTAAGCTCGTGAGTTCTGGCCCCGCCCGAAGGCCTTTGCTATGGGACTTCTTAGTCTTAGAAGTATGAAAAAAATCTTTATGTATAAATTATAAATTATGTAACAAGTAACAGAAAACAGATCCAACCTTGTGGTCTTCAATAATTTTCTGTACCGTTTACCTTGTATTATCCCGTATTCTTTAAAATTGAAGTTTTAATTTTTTTAAATTTAAAACTTTAGTAATATAATAAAAACTTTAATAATTAAAGTTTTAAAACTGAAGCCTTCAACATCAACAGATGTAGACCTGTAGGATTATGGGGGATGAACATCATTTTCAATGGTCAGTGGAAAGCTCTCCCTTTCCTAATGAGGTCTGAGTGGAGAACCCTGCAGCAGCACTGTCCCCGAGAGTTGCCTTCAGCATTCATAGATACTTACTCTAGTTAAGGGCCCTGTGGAGATCTGAGTGTACTTCCTATTTTCCTTCTACTGCTTTTTCTTCCTAAAATATTACATCATTTTGGAAGCCATCAGACACTTCTGCAAAGCACCAGCACATTTCTGAAAATGACAGATTATGCTGTCAACACAAACAAGACAGCGGAAAGTCACTCGTCCTGTTCTCAGACTCCCATCCCTCTAGGTAAATCCAAATTTCTTAGCACATCGGCCAGCATCTTGGTGATTGCCTCTGGCTATGGGTCTGGCTTCACTCTCTGTGCTTTACTGTGGCCAGTGTTCCTTTGTCATGATCTTTAAAGGCCTCCTGTAGCTTCAGTGCCTTCTTCCCTTCCTGCTCTATCACGGGGCATACTTGTGTTCATCCCATAATAATGTAATAATCATCTTATAATAATCCTTTAATAACCATATTGATACGGTATATAGTGTCTAGGACAGTGATCAAGCATAGCACTATTTTCTGCAACCACATATACATAACTGGGATCACTGCAAGCCATAAGAATATACAGTGTTAATTAATTAACGCCAAGTCAGGTAGGTTACTAGTATCAGATTGCTACAATTTACAAACTCATTTTCAATTTTCAAAGTTTCGAGGGCTTCCTATAATGGATGAGGGAACCTGAGTTTACTCCTTTTTCCTTCCCCAGGCAGTTTCGTCTTACTTACTTTCCCACCTTTTGATCCTTTAGACTAGAGACACATTTATTTCCCTCAGTGTCTATTTTTTTATGGCATAGTAAAAATTATTTGTGGAATTGTTGAAACTATGCATTGGGTGTTACATGATAGCTCATTTCCTCATCGTGACCATGATGAGGCTTTCAAATGAAGAGAGATTTCTTCTGGTTCGCCATTTCAGAAGGTTCAGCCTGTGACCACTTAGTCACATATGCTTGAGCAAAACACCATACTAATGAAAGCATGTAAGTTCTTCACTTCACGGTCCACAGGAAGTAGAAAATAAAAGCACGCTCAGTCCTAAGATACAGAAGTCCCTCAAAGCTAGGAGTGGTAGCTCATGTCTCCAATTCCAGCATTGAGGAAGCTATGGAAGGAATCTCACAGGAGTTCAAGGAAGTCTGAGCTCAGTTCAAGATGCTGACTCAAACAACTACACACACACATAGGCACATGCACATGCATGTGCACAGGAGCACGCACACACATATGCACAGACACACACACATGCACATGCATGTGCACATGCATGTGCACACGAGCATACACACATGCACAGATACACAGACACACACATATACACACACACTCAAATATGCATGCATGCAACAAGCACATGCACATGCATGTGCACAGGAGCACACACAAGCACCGATACACACACACACACACACACACACACTCACGTGCATATATATGCATACATGTGCACACACATGCAACATGTGCACACACACTCACATGCATGTACACAGGGCACACACACACATGCACAGATACACAGACACACAGACAAACACACACACACACACACACACACACACACACACATGCACAGACACACACACACACACGCCACACACATGCACACCTTGCCTTTGAATCAAGTTACCCACGAAAATGAGCAAGCTCGAGAATGGGCCCTCCAGAGCTGAAATCTTCAGTCTCCAAACAATTTAAATGATTTCATTATAGAGCTGTCATTTATTATATCTTGAAGATTGGAGGTAGATAAAGTTTACAGAAATAAGATTAGGCTTCTAAAGAATCAGATTAAAACCGTGGATTGAGCACAGACATTTGCATAACTACTGTCTTATCGCTATGTACTTAGACAACTTTGTATGTTCTAATTTACTCTTTATCATGTTTTAATACAGCAAAAATAAAACCTTAGAGTTCTGAACAACAACAACAACAACAACAAAAACAAACAAATAAACAAAAACCCCCAAAACCAAAAAGACCACTCTAAGAAGGAGTGCGTCTTCAGGAACGTTCAGATGAATGGAATCTTGCTGAAGACCAACCGATATTTGGTCTTCGCATTTCCAAGTATGGTATTCACTATGACTTGTGAATCCATCAGATCTGACTACCTTTGATCCGCACAACTGGAGGTAATCGCTTAGAAAAGCATATACCAAGTGCCATGCCCTCAACTCAACAGCCACCGCTGGGTTAATAAATACTACATCTATATGTGTGTCTTTTTTAAAATTAATCATTCCATTCTTTTACATCTCAAATGATATCCGACTTCCCGGTTACCCCTGCACAAACCCCCATCCCACATCTGGCCTCTCCCCTTCCCCTTTGCCTCTGTGAGGGTGCTCCTTCACTCACTCACCCTCTCCTGCTCCACTGCTCCAGCATCCCCCCATGCTGGGCCATCAAACCTCCCCAGAACCAAGGGCCTCCCCTCCAATTGCTGTCAGGCAAGGCTACCCTCTGCTACATATGGATATGGAGCCATGGATCCTTCCCTGTACACTCCTTGGTTGGTGGTCTAGTCTCTGGGTAGCACTGGGTGGTCCGGCTAGCGATGTTGCTTTTGAGAACTTTATTTATGGACATTGTATCTATATCACACTAGTCCTTCCTTTCCTACCTCCCTCCTTCCTTCCTTCCCTCTCTCCCTCCACCTGTTCATCCCTTCGCCCCTCCCTTTCTCCTCCCTCCCTCTGTCCGTCCCTTTCCCCCTTCCATCTCCTACCGCATCCCCTCTCCCTCTCAAATTCTTGACCTCTTCTTATTTTAGATTGTATTTTTAAATACTGTAGTCATTTTAATTTTTCAAAATGTCTGAAGGCGTGATCTTAAAGTCAAGGAGCCTCTGTGGTTCTATCCGGGGTGTGTCCCATGTTTCGTTTCCTCGACGGTTCTTGTTTTACTCGTTGGCTAACCACAGACTCTAGACGGTGCGTCTGTTTGTGGCACCATACGGCAGAGAGGGAGATGAAGCTAACTTGTTTATACTATTCGTTTGGAATACCTGTTCTAACAGCGAAGTCCTCCTTCTGGTTTCCATAACAAAGGACCGAGTTAATAGTGACTTAGACAGGAAGGTTTTCTGTTCTTAAGGGAGAGAAACTGCCAACTCAAGCAGCCCAGGGCAGACTCAGCAACACCAAGGAGATTTGCTCCCCTGGCTAGCTTTTTCAACCCCAGTTTTACAAGGAAAACTGCCACGCCCACATCCTAGGTGTCTGGATGGAGAACGGCGGGCGACGGGATGGTGCGGGGTTACCCCATCACACTGCTGCTCGGAGTCTGGCGTTCCGATCTCCACAGTTTAGTCAGACGAGCATACCACAAACTTGACTAAGCACCGAGAGTTCTACGTCTACAAAGGAAAGGGGAGTCGGAGCACCGGCAAGCAGTCCCTGTTCTTCGTTTCTACATTAGACATGTAATATAATCAGCGTGCCCTTGCACTGTGCCTCTGAGGAATTCCACTGTAATTTCATTTCCCCTTGCCCTTCCTTTGAGTTACAGTAAATGAAGAAAGAGTTTGCATTAATATCATACCTAACTGATGATAAAACGTGTGTTTTAAAATATTTCCTGTTGCCAAAGTCACGCTATATCAGCGATTCTCAACCTGTGGGCCACGACCCCTTGCGGGGGTGGGGGGGTGTCACATATCAGATATCCCGCACATCAGGTATTTACATTATGATGTGTAGGGGATGTGCAGTTATGAAGTAGCAACAGCATAGTTTTATCATTGGGGGTCACCACAACATGAGGGACTGTATTAAAGAGTGGCAGAGTTAGGAAGGTTGAGAACCAGTGCTATATATATTAGTAGTCATGGTTTATGAAAATCTCTAACAGCTACTGTGGTGTAGTTATGCCCGCAGCAAAACAAAAGCATCTACATTAAAATCCATGTAAGAATTTCACAGTGTGGGGAAAAAAAAATGCACTCCAGCAAATGATGTTGTACTGCACCCTCATACACTAAGCTCTTAGCGGAAGTCGTTGACAGATGCGATGAGTAAAATGTATTTACCAATACTGCTGACACTCAACATTTTGCACAGAAGGCTGTACGGAACAGTAGCTAATGGAGCTTATATTAATACGAAAGCCCCAATTCTCTCCATTTCATTGTGTGAAAATGGCCAACCAGCAAGTGCGTCATGGATTCTGAATTAAGAACCTACTCGCAAGAACTGGACTCAGAAGTTTAGCTTTAAGCCTTGAGGTGTAGCTCAGTGGTCAGGAGTGTTTGCCACAAATACATAAGACCTTGGGTTCAGTTCTCAACACTGTGAAGGAAAATATAAAGAAGTTAAGTTTCAAAATTAACTAAATGTACTTATTTCTTTTGTTTTTTTCCCCCTCTTATATGTTTAGGGAGGTGATGCGTGATTTAAAAATTATTGTTTAAGTTTAAAGGATAGCTTTCTATACATACGATATAACAATTTCATGTGAATAGAAAGCACTGAGCTCCCATACCCAAGGCTTGGGAATATTGCAGAAGAAGGGGGTCAGCAAATGATAAGGGTCAGAATATCAGGGCGTTTGTGTCTCCTCAGAATGTCAGAAGCTACATCTGTAAAGTTTCACTAACATGGCCGCCTACACACAAGCTGAACAAGGACTACAGCAATGGCCACACCAAAGTGGATGGAGAAGAGCCCAAGAGGCCTCCTCGCTACAGAAAGAACTCCAGGCAATGGAGGAAAACCAGAAGTGAGAAAAACAGCCTTCTCCAGGGAAGAGAACATCAATCGGTTATCTAATACCAAAACACACATACCATCAACATTTTATAGGCTTACGGGTTCTGTTTAGGAATATATGTGTACATATATGCATATAATAACAAAGAAATAAGAGGCCAAGAATTTGAAAGAAAGCAAGGTTTAGAGCAATGGTTCTTAACCTGTGGGTCACTCAGATGTATTAACAACTCTTACTGAAAGAGATTTGAAATGACAATAAGACTGAGGCTATAAATAAAACTAGCCTATTGTTGCTATAATTCTATGAGTTCTGAAGCAGAACTAAGGGAGACTAAAGAGAAGACAACAGTTGAAAGCTGGCAGTAACGTTTCATATTCAACAATAACGGAATAAATAGTTCCTTTCTTCCTTCTACCCCAGATGACTTTATCATTCTGACTCCAGCATCATCATGGCGGGACTTTGCAGAGGAGAATAAGGAGGGGCCGGGCAGAGACGGATGAGAATTGACTATCTCAATTGGCTGAGGGGAAGAGGTTCTCCAGCTGCTCCACTCTCTTACATAAAACAAGGTAACATCACCACAGATCAGCACACTTTCTTCAAAGCACTTTCAATCATCCTTAGATTTCCCAACGTTATGTAAATGCTCCGTAGATAGCTGCTACACTGATTGTTCCAAGAGTCACAATAAGAAAAGGCATCTGTGCAGCCTACAGATGCAGTTGTTTCTCTGTTTTCCATCTACTGGTGTGGAGCCCGAGCACTTATGGGGCTGACTTTGTATTGGGCACACAGGTAAGAGAATGTGTGCACATAATTTTTCCGCTATAGTCTCCTGGGCCATTGTTAGAGCTCAGATGATACAACCTTACATCTTACAGAGGATGTATCCGTTGCTATAAAGCAAAGACAAACTATTGTTAGTCGTCAGAAACTGTATCTTCACACGGGGATTTAATTTCCGAAATCGACACTGTACAAGTTAGAAAGGAGAAGGTATGATTTGCTGACCTTTATTAGAATACTCATTATCAGCAGTGCAGTCTCCTTGGTGCGGAACTGTTTCTGAATCTTCAAGCATAGGACTTTGAGCCCTTTTGCGCTATCACACTCTTCATTTTCCCACAATAATGAATTATAGTTAATAACATAGATTGTGGCTTCCTAAATGTGGTAGGAAAATATACAAACCCAAGGGTTTCCTTGATTTTTTTAAAAAAAAGTAATTACAAAATAGGAAAAAGAAACCAATTTGTTTTGTTTTCCATTATCCATTTATCTACAAGCACATAAAAAAGAAGCCCTATGTGAAACTGTATGAGTTCAACATTATGTACATTCAATATACTAAACTCTTTTCCCTTGGGTAGGAGAGATAGCTCGGCAGATAAGAGCACAGATTGTTCTAGAGGGCCCAGCTTCAGTTCCCAGCACCCATGTGGCAGCTGACAGTCATTTGTGACTCCAACTCCAGAGACTCTGACATCTTCTTCTGGTCTTTGTGGGTACTTCCCACGCTCAGCGCAAAGACAGCCATGCAGGAGAAACAGCCACACACATAAAAGAAAATGATTTAAATAACCTTTTGCATGAACTCATTTTTAATGTGAATCAATCCTATTTAGACTAGAATGTGGCTAAACAAATAGTTACACCAACTTTGGTGCACATAAGTGCGTATGCTCAAGTATGACAAATGGATAACCTATGCCTGCACAGCTGTTTGCGTGACAGGGTATCTACAGGACCCAGCTATACCTCTCCTGGGCATATACCCAAAAGATGCTCCAACATACAACAAAGACATGTGCACCACTATGTTCATAGCAGCCTTATTTATAATAGCCAGAAGCTGGAAAGAACCCAGATGCCCTTCAACAGAGGAATGGATACAGAAAATGTGATACATCTACACAGTGGAGTACTACTCAGCTATTAAAAACAGTGACTTCATGAAATTCATAGGCAAATGGAATGAACTGGAAAATATTATCCTGAGTGAGGTAACCCAGTCACAGAAAAACACACTTGGTATGCACTCATTGATAAGGATATTAGCCCAAATGCTTGAATTATCCAAGATACATTCCACAGACCACAGGAAGCTTGAGAAGAAGGATGACCAAAATGCAGATGCTTTCACTCCTTCTTAAAGGGGGGAAAAACAATATCTATAGGAGGGGATAAGGAAGCAAAGTTTAGAGCAGCGACTGAAGGAACGGCCATTCAGAGCCTGCCCCAATGTGGCCCATATATATATACAGCCACCAAAACTAGGTAAGATTGATGAAGCTAAAAAGTGCATGCTGAAAGGGACTGGATATAGATCTCTCCTGAGAGACACATCCAGGGCATGTCCAACACAGAGATCAATGCTAGCAGCAAACCACTGAACTGAGAACAGGACCCCCTTTGGGGGAATTAGAGGAAGGATCGAAAGAGCTGAAGGGGCTTGCAACCCCATAAGAACAACAATGCCAACCAACTAGAGCTTCCAGGGACTAAGCCACTACTAAAAGACTATACATGGACTGACCCTGGGCTCCAACTGTATATGTAGCAGAGAATGTCCTTGTTGGGGCACCAGTGGAAGGGGAAGCCCTTGGTCCTGCCAAGTTTGGACCTCCAGTGCAGGGGATTGTTGGGAGCGGGGTTGGTAGGGAGAGTGGATGGGAGAAACACCTGTATGGGGGAGGAGGAGGAGATGGAGGGGCTTATGGACAGGAAACCAGGAAAGGAAATAACATTTGAAATGTAAATAAAGAAATATATCTAATAAAAAATAATAAAAAAGGAAGTTTCGAGGTTTGAGTTAATCGTGAGTGGGAAAACCTTGTTACCTTCTCATATGTTGTAGTCTATGGTCTACAGTTAAAAGTCTGTGTTTTCCAGTATTTTCTGGGACGGCTGGGGTTTAAGAAGCCCAAGGCTCTTAAGTGTACTCATCAGCAACTACTTGTGATTTGTGATTAAAGTGTAACCCCCTTTTTTCCCTTTTTATTTTCATATCTGCCAAGTAATGGCCCCTGGTTAAACTAGAATAACTGAAAAGAGTTTTAATGATAGGTTTTTATTATATCCAGTACTTTCTACTTAAGCAAAGTCACACGCTTTCTTTTGCTACTGGGGATCATTAAAGAAGCCGTTTTGTTCATTGAGCAAATTATCAAATCTCTAGTATGGGCCTTGGATGCTTCCAGCACTGGGGATGTAGGAGTAGACAAAGCTCTGTTTTCAAGGACATTATATTCCAGACATTTAAAGTGCACATTAATCTCATCAATGCAAATCTGGAGAATCCCTGCTATGCAGTCAAAATGGAGACAATTGCCACTGAGTGGCCCTGATTCATGACTTTTTTTTCTTTATAATCAAACAAGAGATAAGGTAGAGACCATATTTTGAGTTTGGGATGCCGACCTTGTCTTAAGTTAGAAATATTGGTATCATCTTCTTGTGTTGCTTGGCTACAAGCTGAAGTCTTTTTAGTACAGGTTAAGATAGAGAGTGGTCACGCTTTCAGTTCAGTGGGCTGGGCTTATTAAATGCACCTTAGAATTTTATTATTGGTGTCTGATTGGAACACAACCTCACCATAACTTGAAGGGTATCTCTTTTATACAGAGATTCCTAGGGTTTTTTGTTTTTGTTTTTTTTTTAATAGAATTTCAATAAACTAAGTACATTTACCATAGGACACCTCATTCACTCAGCAAATATCTATTGAGCCTTTAGAATGCACCCCAGATTTTTCATTTATGGACTTAACGTGCACATTAACTGTATCACTGCCAATTAGAAAATTCTTGATAAATACTTGCTGAATAATAGCACTTTTAAATGCTAGAATGAACTTGGAATAATTTGTTTACTTTTTTTTTTTTTTAGAATCTGTTTCCCCATAATAAAATTGTACAAAAACAAACCTGAAACACTGATGAATTATGCTTATTAAAATATGTATATTAAGGTTAGTTATCCACAGTTGTGGTGTGACACTGTGAACGTCAATGGCCTTGCTTAGCTATGGATTTGGAGCTTTGATTTTCCAGCAATATAAGTTTCTTAAACTTGATAAACATCTAAGCAACCACCAAAACCTGTCCAGAAACGATAGCTTAAAAGCAGCTAAAAATTATTATGAATATTATGTATACTATTATAGTATATCTTAGAAATGACACCCAAGAGGAACCTATTTTTTTGAATTCCCCATAGCTTTCTTGGTTATAACATTGTTGTGCACTAAATGGATTTGTAGGGTAACGTCTCCATTTTAAGGTCAACCAATGTCTTTTGTTTTTAAGCTTCTCCCACATCTAGTTTTTTTAAAAACGTACTCAGGGCTCACTTTGTAGTACTATTGTTAGACTGCCTTGTATATAGTAATGTTGATTCATTTAATGACTTTCACTAAGCACTTTAAAAGGGCAGTTTAGTTAGCATTAGTCACTACAGTCTAAATCTTCAACATTTCACCAATGCCTGAGCTTGACTGGCTGGACTGTGGACCCTTCGGGGGCGTATCTCTGTCTTAGTGGTATACTAGGTTCCTAACTCCCTTCCTGGGGTAATGGCTTTATCTGGGATTACGTGAACCATTCATTCTCTTGTTATCACTGTGTGAAGGATTGAAGAGGGATGCAGTTTCAAAACTCAAGATAGTCACTGCACTGTAAAACGAACACTGTTAGTTATAACGGACTGGATACTTTAAAAGTGAACCACCACTGTATCAATAAAAGCCACCGATGTTCTCCTACCTACCATGCTGTCAACAGCAACAGTTGCAAGTGATTTCATGTAGGAGCCATGAAAAGGGCACACATTGTGAGAAAATCTACAGAACAGGCATCTGAGTAGCTAACCGATATAATCAAACATTTAGCAAATAATCATCAAGTCTGCTTTGATTATCCTTTAATATGGGGACGCTGTTTTAAAATTAGAGCACTTTGCTTTGGACTGAATCAAATTTACAAATGAAAACAAGCAGAGGAATCTCACTTATCTTCATATGTCAAGTGTAATTTGTGGACTATCTCTAGAGAGATACTTTCTATGTTCACATATCAGACAGGATATCCCACTTTTATAATACACATTTTCCTTAAAGAGAGAAAAATATCCACACAATTGTTTTAGAGTCATTTTTCTTCACCCTCCCCCACAAATGAATGTCTAACAAGAACTAGGACTACAGTTATGCACTGTAGTGATTATGAAAACCTCAGAACTCTTTCCTGCAGTTTACATACTATGAAATTTACATAGCTTGAATTTGCTCAATTGAACGTTTTGGACGGTTGAGAACCTAACCCTATTTTAGTTTTCATTTGTCACGTAATTTCTACACTGTTAGCCAATGGGAGCCAGGAAACCACCTCTTCCTGTGCAATCCCTAGGGCCAAGAAAGAATAAGAATTAGGGGTTATGGTCTCTCCGTCGTCGACTATTGGTGACCAAATGCATGTCCTTAGAATTAAGTATTCTCCCTTCCCCATTTGGAACCCAAGCTTAATGTTCGCTTAAGGACATTTCAGAGGAGCTTACTCTCTTCACAGAGGTCCTTACAGTCGCAGCACTTTGATTTTTATTCCATCCTTTGCATAACACACACACACACACACACACACACACACACACACACACACACACACCGCACAAACTCGGTTTAAACGGCTTTGGTGGCGTTTATACATTAAAAAAAAAAAAAGACTGTTTCTATCACACTGACAGCAGCAACAATGTATCATTCTGCTTCAAGAATCCCTGGTTCTGACAAGCTCAGACAACCCCCCTTTTTGCTTCTGTTGCCATCCGCAGAGCATTTGAAAACCCAGGAGACAGCCCATGTAAACATCTCGAAGATTCAGCTAAAGCAAACCCATTCCGACTCCCTTCCTTTGTCTAGCTCCTAGGGTCGACCGGCAAAAAATAACTCTCCTTTCATCTTCTTCACTTCTCTCCTGAGCCTGACTTCGTGGTTGCGCTTACCTGTTGCCCTGGCTACCCAGAAGCTAGAAACCCTTGCCTGGAGACAAAATAAAGTGAATGCGACAAGACCCCACACAAGGAGCCGGTGCATCTCCTAAAGCGATTAAGTGACCCTGGGGTCATCTGATCACATCTCCTCCCCCTGACATTTCCTTCCGAGGTTCTGGACGCAAGTAAGTAGTGTGGAAAGGATTTAGATTCTCTTTTCCATTTTCTTGAAAAGTGTCCTGAGCGCCCGGTGTCAATAATCCCTACCCTTTAACGGTCACCACCAAGAAGCGTTAGAAAATTACATATGCATTATGAAACGCCTTGCAAGCTTTGAAGAGCTCGACAGGTTGCATCCGAAAGTTACAGCTGAGAGATTCTTTCTGCGTTTAGGGCTGACGATTCAGCCCTACCTCTACAACTGGGTTCCTTGAGGCCAAGCGCAGATTCTCTTGCCAGGCTGAGTGATTGATTCTGCTGCACCCTGCGGGACAAGCTAGAGCACTGAGTCCCTGGGGTGTTAGAGCAGCAGGTGGGAGAGCGCGAGAACAGCTTGGGAGCAGAGACCCAGCAGGTGCAGGCGACAAACCCAGCAAACAAATCCCCGAGGCCCAACTAGACAAGCTCCAGCCAGGAAGTCTGCCCCCCAAATGCCCCTTGTCCCGAGGAGCGCAAGCTTGTCCCTTTACCTGTGCCACCTCCGCCCTGGCCGCTCCTATCGGCTGGAAAGATGCCCGAACACTTGTCCCACTCCACCTGGCCCGCGAAGCACAGCTCGGTGATGATGTGCAGCGCCTTCTGGCACAGGCTGCTCACCCCGTCCTCCTTGCGGAAACTCATCTTGGCTTCTGCTCGCAGCTTCTCTGATTTCCCTTGGCCCGAGGCTGAGCCTTAAGAGTTGCGAGTTGGCCCCATGGTTGGCAAGGGCGCAGGAGGGTGGCGCGCGCCGACGGACGCTGCTGCCAGGTCTGCGCTTCTCCTCGGAGCGCTCGGAGGCGCGCAGAGCTCAGCCAGAGGGGAGCGAGGGGCGGCGGCGCGCAGAACGGCGCCTCCCGGGTGCTAGGCGGCTCGGCCAATGGCAGGCTGGCGCGGGCAGCTGTGGCAGAGGCGACCATGCCCTCCAGCGGTTCCCACACACCTTCCTGAGCCCCAGTCACACTCTTCCCATTCCCCCATTTCAGTCCAACTTTCCTACTCCCTGGTCTCTCACGGATTCTGTATCTCTTAAAAAAGAAAGGAAAATCTTTTCCCCGTTCCAGACCTGATGGTCTTTATTTTTATTTTAAAATAAATGTAATCAGAAGACAGGTCGTGCGAAGTGGAATGATACCTGTTTACAGTTTGTTTTAAAACGACTTGGCACAATGACAATTTGGGGATAGGGAACAGTCTAGGTAAGAACACTTTTATCAGCAGAGTGAGTGAGGTTCACCAGAAGCCGGTTTACCCGGCACTGTGAACGGGTAATTTTGAATTCATTGCATTTAATCTTCCTCGGTAGATGACAGAACGAAATATGCCATCCATCAGGGTTTTATTTATTGAAATCATGACTCGTGACTGGGAGGCACCACTTGATTCCAGTCTCTTCTCTGCTGGAGGCTTAAACAATGCGAAGACCAGACTTCTGTGTCAATTGAGTGTGGGGGATTAGGTTCAGTGCAATCAGCTCCAGGGGCATTTTTAATTGTAAAGAATTTGTTTTGAAGTCTTTTTATCAGCCTGTTTGAACAAAGGTCTTTAGAGTCGCCAGTCTTATCCCCAGCTTTGTAAACCATTTGCTGCTTCGTTAAGGTCCTCTCTGTTCCCATTTCCCACATGATAATGCAGAGCTTCTCTTACAGCCTTAGACCCTCCCTGTATCCCTATCTCTCAGCCTCCAGCCCCCGGAGGTGCTCCCTGGAAACCCTCTGGTCATACCTGCCTGGGATACAGGTAGACAAAGCAATCTTCACTTTCCTTCTTGCCCTCAGATTGTAATTACCCAGACTCCTCCCCAGACCGGAAACAGACCACCCACGGTAGACCCTCCTAGCTCTTTGTCCCTGTTCCCAGGAACTACTTTGATCCTGCCAGCAGAGCCAGTTTTCTCCCTCCGATGCACTCTCCCAGCCCCACCACCCCCATCTAGCCCATTCCCATTTCTTGGGTTAGCTCCCAATGCTTAGAAACACTTTCTACCCCAGGAATCCCAGTGACTAGCATCTCAGAAACACTTCTTACCAGGCAACCTCCTAATCCTTTCAAATAGCGCTACTCCTGGAGGGCCAAGTGTTCAAATCTAGGAGCCTATGGAGTCTATTCTCATTCAAGCTACCACAAGAAGCTGTACCGGAATGAATGAACAAACAGGGAGGAGGGAGAAAGCAGAAGGTAAGAGAGGCAGTTGGAGGAGGGACACTTAAAACTAAGGGCCATTTGAGGAATCATATAGAAACCTAATACAGTAGAAGCTTCTAAAATGTGTACATATATGAAGGTGGTCTAACTGAGATCTCCAAATAATGGGGAAACAGAGCCCCACTGGCACATCCCTCAATTAAACGAAGCTTCCAAGTCCAGGGATAGGTTACATTTAATGTAGCTGTTCTTCAAAGGGGTCTATAGAAGTCCCCAAACAACCCAGGCTGTTGCCAAAGTATTGGTGGCTCTCCACTAGCTGACGATGAAGTCATATTGGTAAAGAAAATATCTACACAACTCATTGAACGTGGAGAAATCAAGTTATTGCCTACACTGGGCCCTCACTCCTATGGACTAGTGTTCTTGGTATTGGAAAGTCGTTGGCTTGCCTCTGAAGAAGAAAGGTAAAAGCTGACCCAGCTGCAAACCCTTCCATTTATAATTGCGACTCTCCTACAAGATACACCGGGGCAGTAATGCTACAACTGTTGTAGGAATAACCAGTATCTGATTGGGTTGAAATCCTACTGCAGGAGAGGAAACTCATACCCAACAGTTCTTGGGTGGCCAAGAACCTGAGCCTAGAGCGACTAGGGACTGGGGGTCTGAGTATGAAGAGGAGTAGAGAGAACCCCCCACACCTTACCCAGAATATAACTCCAACTGGTAACTGCTTGCAAATGAAAAATTAGTTTACTCCAGTAGAGTCTCACTGGGTATACAAAACATACTGAAGGCCAGGCCACACGTTCAGCAGTAGATGATCAAGTCAAAACTAACTCAATGACAATTTTGAAAGATTCTTTGTCTCAGGGCTTCTTTTATTTTTCTTCTTCTGTTCCTCCTCTTCCTCCTCCTTCCTTTTAAACCTTACAGTTCTTTTACGTATATATTGTGTGAACTGGCTGGTTTTGTGCTTCAACTTGACACAAGCTGGAGTTACCACAGAGAAAGGAGCCCTCTACCCTCTTGAGGAAATGCCTCCATGAGACCCAGCTGTAAGGCGTTTTCTCAATTAGTGATCAAGGGGGGAGGACCCAGTCCATTGTGGGTGGTGCCATCCCTGGGCTGGTGGTCCTGGGTTCTATAAGAGAGCAAGCTGAGCAAGCCAGGGGAAGCAAGCCAGTGAGTAATATCCCTCCATGGCCTCTGCATCAGCTCCTGCTTCCTGACCTGCTTGAGTTCCAGTCCTGACTTCCTTTGGTGGTGAGCAGCAATGTGGAAGTGTAAGCTGAATAAACCCTTTCCTCCCCAACTTGCTTCTTGGTCATGATGTCTGTGTAGGAATAGAGACCCTGACTGAGACATTATGCTTCATGGTTTTGTGTTTTGTGGAATTTCTGTGTGTGCAGATGTGCATGTCTCTGCATCTCTGTGTGCTTTCTTCTTTTACCTTCTCATTGACTCCTTTTCTTGTTTGTTCATTTTGTCATATTGCGCTATTAAAATATTTTTCTTATTATTAGTTTTTTAGGTGTCTGTTTCCTGACAAGAAAGAGAAAGAGATGGTGTGGAATTTAGTGGTGGTGATGGTGGTGGGAGAATCTGGGGGGACTGGGGGGGTGGCTGTAAAACCACAATCAGAATATACTGTGTGAATATGAAATCTATTTCAATAAAAGGAAAATAGAAGTTAAAAAAACATTTTCATGTGGGTTCGTTCCCATATTGTATCCCTAGGATTTGATTAGCTATTATTAGGCAAAAGAGACATAATTTCTGAAACAGAACATGCTGAACATGTCTGTTTGCCCATTCTGGTAAAACACAATTTTATTTTAAACTACTAGTCAGTCTGTGGTTCATGTCTGCTGGATGGACAATGCGGTAAGACTCAACTGTGGTGGGTAAGCATTCATTAGCTGACTCACTTTTACCTGATTCATAGGAAAACTGGGTGGTTGGAGACGATTTTCACCATGATTAAGAAACAATGAAATCTGCAGGGTTCTTTTGATTTTTCTTCTTTATTGCATAATGAGTGGTGGTTTTTCTAAGACCAGAATAAAAAACAACTTAACCGTTAGTCTAAAAATATCGACTATCTACTGTACGCTGGATCTTTAAGTAACACATTTTAGTAGAGTACTTTCCAGTCGTCCTTGCCCTCCGTTTATCTACAGTCTGGGCAGAACAGTGTGCAGCACATCATGGGACTTTGAAAGCACTGGGTGAGCGAAATGCTATGTGGAGGAGCAAATGAGTAATTTATCTCTTATATACCACTTACAGACTGCACTTGCTGAAGTAGAGAGATGTGGATCCCTCTAATGACCCTCTCATGCTTGGCTTCTGCTTTAGTATTAAGTAAACACACTCTGAAAGTAACATTTCTAGCATTAGTTTATAGATTCCTAGCCTGCCACTAGCCTCAGTGGTGTTTTTGGTGACCTGGGTAAACGTCTCAGTGGTTCTCAGCCTTCCCCATGCTGCGACCCTTTGGTACAGTGTATCACGTTGTGGTGATACACTGTACTAAACTTATGGTTATAAGTTATAAACTTATGGTTATAAGACCATTTTTGCTGTTACTTTGTAACTGTAATGTTGCTACTGTTATAATTGTAATGTAAATATCGGTGTTTTCTGGTGGTCTCAGGTGACCCCCTGTGAAAGAACCCTTTGATGCTCCTCTCCCACAAAAGGGTCACAACCTACAGACCATTGCTTCAGATGGACATCATTTGTTTGAAGTTATTCCTTCTTCATCTAAAATGAACACCAGGGGGTTCTGTCTTTTCTCCTGAGCGTGTGGTCTTTTCTACAAATCACTTATTAACAAATGAATTAAACACTGCTAATCTGCTGTTCCTTGGTAGCTCAGTAGGACTCTGGGGAAAGGACTTCATTCAAGTGTTGGAGGCTAAGATGACAAGAATTTAAATCTCTAGACTTTATCACTGTCGCTTTTTGCCAATTGTTTGAGCTTAAAAAGAGTAAACCAAGCAGTACCGGTATGCTTTCCTGTCCCGATCCACACACACAGCTAAGGGAGTTCTGAAGAAGTGACTCGTTTAGCAGCCATTGACTGCTGTTTGTAAGGACAAGCACCATACTCAACACCGTTAGTTTAAAAAGGCTGCTTATGCCCTACGTGGTGGCACTCATGTCTGTGAATTCCAAGCTAACCAAGGCTACGTAGTGAGGTACTGTCAAACAACAACAAGAACACCACAAAACCATTATGTTGAATGATCTCTGTCGCTTCCGACTCTCACTGGCTTCTGTGTGATATGTAGGAGAAACTGGTTTGGAGATGAAGTTTCTAAAAAAATAAAATCCCTGGTGTCAATTTTGAATATTCGATACTGTGGTTTTTTCCCCCCTTATTTGCTCAAGCCTCCTCCATTTTCTCCTTTTAAAATTCTCATGCTCTTTCCAGTTCTCTAGGAGGAAGAATCGTAAGATAAGAGACATATGGGAGTCATTCCCAAGATTTGAGTTTCAGATTTTACTGGATACCCCACCACCCCCAAATGGGAACTAAGAGGATCCTTAGAAGAAATCGCAACCTGAGTGATCAGAGCCAACTGTTTAATTATTTCTTTTATTTATTTATTTATTTATTTATTTATTTAATATCCTGATTGCTGTCCCCTTCCTAGTCAGACCCTTCCATAATCACCCCCACCCTGAACATAAGTGTCTGTGAGGCTAGGTGCTTGGTCTCCCACTGAGGCCAGACAAAGCAGCCCAGCTAGAACAACATATCCCACATACAGGCAACAGCTTTTGGGAAAGCTCCCGCTCCAGTTGCTCCACACCCACACGAAGACCAAGCTGCACGTCTGCCACTTACTTGTAGCAAGTGTCCTAGGTCCAGTCTGTGTATGTTCTTTGGTTGGGGGTTCAGTCTCTGAGAGCCCCAAGGGTCCATGTTAGTTGACTCTGTTGGTCTTCCTGTGGTGTTCCTCTCCCCTTACCCCAACTCTTCCATAAGAGTCCCCAAGCTCCATCCAATGTTTGGTTGTGTGACTCTGAGTCAGCTGCTGGGTGGAGCCTCTCAGAGGACAGCCGTGTTAGATTCCTGTCAGCAAGCATAACAGAGTATCATTAATAGTGTCAGGGATTGGTGCCTGTTCATGGGATGGGTCTCAAGTTGGGCCGGTTACTGGTTGGCCGTTCCCTCAGTCTCTGTTCTACCCCCCAATGCCTGCATTTCTTGTAGACAGGATAAATTTTGGGTTGAAACTTGTGGGTAGGTTGGTGTCCCTATTGCTCCAATGGAGGTTCTTGCCTGGCTATAGTATGAGCAGAGAGGTGTTCAATTTCCATGAGCATGTAGGCTTTCTGGTGGTTTGTTGTTGTTGTTGAAGTCCAGCGTTAATCTGTGGTGGTCTGATAAGATACAAAACATTATTTCAAGAAAGGACAGACACATGGACACATGAACAGGAAAGCTGAGATTGGGGCTCTCTGATAAAGAATCAACAGTGCTCAGGACGATAAGTGTGTTTAGTAGATACAATTGAACAGAAAGGAGGGATTATTGTATATAAACAAGGAGGGAGCGTTATTCTATACAACTCAACAAAGTCAGGTTTAGCTAGTGTAATAGCTGTCTTGACAATGGAGCAGTCTTCAGGCAGTACATACATAGGTAGAAAGCTATGGTGGACATTTTCTCTGCACACTATAATATCAACACATGAACTAGGGAAAGGGTTTTGCCATTTCTTGAGTCTAACTCATTCCCACAAGACTGTGGGATTGGGATCCTTGACATGGTTGTGCACAGATCAAGCAATATTCATTTATATAGGAATGTCACTAGCTCCCTGACACTGTCAGTATGTGGACCTACATTTGGGTCCTTGATTCTATTCCGTTGATTAACATATCTTCTTTTGTGCCTGTACCATACTGTTTTTACTATTGTGACTCTGTAGTATATCTTGAAATTAGGAATGGTGATGTCTGTAGAAGTATTTTTATAATTCAGGTGTGTTTTGCCTATCCAGGGGCTTTTGTGCTTCCATATGAAGTTTAAAGTTCTGTGAAGAATTGTCTAGGGGATGGAGATTACATTGACTTTATAGATTGCTTTTGGTAGAACAGTAAATGCCATGGTATTAGCAACACTATGTCCATGAAAGGTCTCTGCTCCATTTTCTGGCATATTAATTCAGTACTTGAAGGGGGTGCGTCATGTAGGTCTTTCACCTCTATTATCAGTTTACTTTTCTTGAGAATTGTATTGTTTTCCTGATCAGTCTGTTTGTACTTGACATATAGGAAGGCTATTGATTTGGATATTTTAATTTTACAATCTGCTACTTGGCCGAAAGTGTTTGTCAGCTCTAGGAGTTGGTTGCACACAGATCAAGCAGCACACATTGACATAGGAGCATCACCAGTTCCCTGACACGGTCAGTATATGGTGGAGTCTTTGGGGGCCTTTTCTGTATAGAGTCTGGACATCTGCAAACAGGGATGTCACATGGCTCTGGAGGTGGTGGGACCTGGGAGAATGAAGCCAATATAGAAGGCAGACTAAAGTCTCAAACAACGGCCAACTCTATTCAGAACATCAGACAGTATAGACGCCGAGGCTTAAGAAGGATCACATGAGTGAAGTTCTCATGAGTTCACGTTGTATACAATCAAAGGGACAAGCGGAACATGGCCCAAGCATGCTTTTCTACAGAGGCATAGAAAGGATAGTTTCGACATTTATTCAAATAGCACCGGCAAGCAATGAGTCATCTGAACTAAACTTAGTCCTATCTGCTATGCCTGGGAGGAGCATGGAAGCACATTTCGAGAAGAATCCTGTGTTTTGAAAAGTCTGAGGGCCTAAGACTCATGTGTGGAGTGTTCTCACAAGCACTCAGGATTGTCCTCACAGGGCGCCATTCTTGGACCATGTTCCAACAGAGATACCTTGGCTTCCTCCTTCCCTGTGTGTGTCCCTTTTGCTTCCTTCTCTCTCCTGATTTCTCTCTAGCCAGGACTTCAAGCTTTATACTGCGTGGGAGTGGCCACAGCGGGCACCTTTGTCTTGTTCCTGGTTGTAGTTGGAAGATTTTGCGCTTTTCTTCATTTATTATAATGTGGCTTTCAGTTTGTTACAAATCGCTTAATTATATTTCTACAGTTTTTTTTTAAAATCATAAGAAGTTGTTGGATTTTTGTCAAAGACCCTTTCTTCACCAACCGAATGCCCCTGCAATTTTCGTCCTTGAGTGTGAAGAATTATATTTATTGATTTACATGGGCTGGAATGAAGCCAGCTAGATCAGGATGAATGATTTTTTTAAATGTGTTCTTAAGAATTATTTGCAAGTATTCTATTTAGAATATTCCATCAGGGAGCTTGAGCTACAATTTGTTGTTGTTTGGTTATTTTTTTTCTTAGTTTTGAGTATTAGAATAATAATGGTACTATTAAAAGATCTTGGTAGTGTTTCTTTCTTTTCTCTATCATGGAATAATGTGAGGAGACTTGGTGTTAGTTCTTTGAAGGTCTGGTAGAATTCTACCCCCAATCAGTTGGGCCCTCAGCTTTTCTGAGTTAGGAAATTTGTAGTTAGTGTTTCTATCTCATTGACTCTTACAACTCTGTATAAATTACTGACTTTTGTTTGTTTAATCTTGGTAGGTCATGTGCATCTAGATGCGTGTGCATTTCTTCTAGATTTTTCCAATTCAGTGAGATGTAAATTTTAGAGTATGTCCTTCTCTGACCTTCCCCAGTTGTACTTGTTGTAATGTTGACCTTTTAATCTCCAGTTGTATTAACTTGAGTCTTTTCTCTACTTTGGTTCATCTGACTAAGGGCTTGTCAATTTTATCTTTTCAAGGAAACAGCTGACTTACTGATTCTATTCCTCCCTTTCCCTATCAATAATTCCTGTTCTGATTTTCTTCATGACATCTCCCCATCTACAGCTTTTGGGATTGGCTTAATTTTGCTTCACCAACACCATTAGGTGGCAGAAGCACCCGTGCTTAGTTGTCAGCCAGGATCACCTGATAGGACCAAGAGGAGCTCAATCAGGACAGTTGGAGGAGCTGCAGCACAACTGAGGCTGTGACGATTTAATTGACAGCAATCACACTTTTAATACCTTTATCAGAAACAGAATATAATGGTGATCACCGGGATCAATACAGTGGCAGTAGTCAGGATACGATGACATTTGCAAGCTATGCAGGGCCCTCAAGATTATTGCTAAAGACCAATTGTTCTGTCAAGCTTCTATGCTTCCTTGACTACAAAGGGAATGTACAGGAAAACACAAAGCAACCTGAACACTTCACTGCCTGAGGGAGGGCATCCGTGTGTCAGGAACCGGAAGGCACATGCACCTCAGGAGCCATGGCCTCTAACCTGAAAAACCTGTGACAAAAGCCTCTCAAGGCAGCTACGTCAGGGAAACTCCATGGTTGCCTGCAAGGTCCATCATCGGATTGTTCTTTTTCTTGTTATTTTTTCTATCTCTCTGATATTTTAAAATGTAAACACTTAAAAATCACAAGCCTCCCACTTAGGTCTGTCTTCATTGTTTCCTGTAGATTTGAATATCTTGCTTTCATTTAATTTTATGAATCTTTAAATTTACTTATTGATTTCTGCAGTGACCCCAGTCATCATTCAATGATAATACTGCTTAATCTCCATTAATGGTTTCTCCTGCTATTGATTTATACCTTTATCCCATTGCTTTCGGATAGAATACAAGATGTTGTTTCAGTTTTCCTGTATTTGTTGAGACACTATCTGTGCCCTGATGTTTGATATACTTTAGAGAACGGTCTTTGTGATGCCGCGGACAATGCGTATCCATTGGTATCTGAATGGAATGCTATATAGATTTCTTTTGAGTCAGTTTGATTTATGATGGTATTTAGTTCCAGTGTTTGTTTCACTATTTGTTTTTAACAGTTGTTCTACCTAATTCTGAGATTAGGGTAGTGAACTCTCCTACCATTACTGTGCTGGTATTAATCAATGACCTTAAATATGGTAATGTTTGCTTTATAGATGTGGATGAGCCTGTGTGCAATACATATGTATTTACAATCGTAACTTTCCCTTGATGCATTAACGATTCGAGCAATCAAAAGAAACTCTGCTTTTCACTTTGGATAGAAATGTTTTGAAGTCTGTTTTGTCACCTATTAGAGTAGTGCCATCTACTTGCTTCCTGTTTTATTTGCATGGGTTATTTTTCCATCCTTTCACCCTAAGACACGTGTTTGTCTTGGCTTTGAGATGTGTTTCTTGGAGGCATCAGAAAGAACGGTGTTATTTTTTAATCTAACCTGTTGGTTTGTGTGTTTTGATGGGTGATTTGAGGACACTGATATTCAGAGTTGTCATTGATATTCAGAGTTGTCACTGGAGGGTGTGCATTGCTCCCTGTCATTCCTTGATTTTGGATTATTTGGGATCTTCTTAACCTCCTTTCGTTTAAAGAGTGGGAGGATGCTACTTGCTTTTAACTCCTATAGTCTCCTGGGGAATGTCTATCTTTCTCCTTAAACTGAAATACTCCTTCCAGCCTCCGAGGCAAGGCTGGCTTGATGGCCATAAGTTCCTTTAGCCTACTTTTCTTTCGCCATTGACTTTGTCCCTGTTCTATTGCTGTGAAGAGATACTATGACCAAGGTGACTCTTACTTTTAAAAAGCATTTAATTGGGGCTTTAATTTAATTTAATTTAACAGTTTTAGAGGGTTAGTCCATGTTCAGCATGGCGGGGAGCAGACAGGCATGGCTCTGGAGCAGTAGCTGAGAGCTTTACATCCTGGTCTGCAGGCAGCAAGCAGAGAGATATAGATAGATAGAGATAGATAGATAGATAGATGGATAGATAGATAGATAGATAGATAGATAGATAGATAAGTAGGTAGGTAGATAGGTAGATAGATAAATAGATGGATATGTGGTAGGTAGATGGGTAGATGGTAGGTAAGGTGGGTACATGGGTAGATAGGTAGATGGGTGGGTAAGGTAGGTACATAGGTAGATGGGTAGATGGGTGGAAGATAGGTAGATAGGTGGTAGATGGGTAGATGGGTGGATGGGTGGATGGTAGGATGGGTAGGGTGGGTAGATGGGTAGATGGGTAGATAGGTGATGGTGGATGGGTGGGGTAGGATGGATGGGTAGATGGGTGGATAAATAAAAGAGCAGGGGATGGTGTTGGCTTACTACATTGCCCTTCTATAGAATAAGGATAAGAAGTAGCTGTTACAGGGAATGGAGGGGAGTTGGGTGGAATTATAGAGGGGACTCACTGGGCTGCATGTTGAGTCTCCGTGAGGGACCGTTTGTTCTGTATCTCTGGCTACGCTCTCTGTTGTCTTCACTGTCTAAGCCTTTCTTCTCTTGTGCTCAGCATTTGCTCCTTGTGTGTGAGTTTTCTTCACTGTGCTCTCTGTGCTGTGGATATTCAGGTTGGCAGCAGTGTTCCAACAGGGTGGGGAATGACAGGCAGCCATGTGTGTCCAAAGCGCTGCTTAGAACTTGTGGTTAGGAATACGAGGAACATTGTTCCTTATTAAACTCGGCTGGCCCACCAAATGGCCAATATTCCATCACTCTCCCCCACTTCATGAGATATTTGTAAGCAACGAAATTAAAATCTTTTAATCACCCAACCTTGCAAAACTTTTATGTAAACATTTTAACCATCCCCCCAAGGGTAAAATATATTTGTTTACTCAAAGGCCCTGCTGCATTCATGCCTGGAATTTAAAGGCTCAGAGCTCCCAACTCCTTCCCTGTTTCCACAATTTCCTTTGTGTCTATTCTTTTAAAACTACCCAGTGACAGGAAACTGTAAGGTCAGACCCCGACCAATTGGGGAAAGACACAGTTCTCTTGTGTTGGAATAAAAACCTATTGAATACCCTGCTCCGTGTGTTTTGCTAGCCTAGTTTGTTTCGTGGTGCACAGCTTCTACAAAACGAGATTGCCTTTCTGGGTTACTTTCTTTGTGTGCTTCTTTGTGCAATGGGGGGATGATTTTCTAACATGTCTCACAGCGTTGTGTTTCCCCATTGTGGCGCTGATGATGGCCTTGAAAGCAGCTCCCGGGAAACTTTCCTCTGACCTTCCTATTGGTGCCCCTTTTATAGGATTCTGGGTAGGATCGTTCAGCCTGTTTCCTGGAGTAGTATGCTGCTATGGAAACAACAGTCGCTTTAGTTGCCGTTGTAATAGCAAGTCCAGTCCGATGGTGGAGAAAGTTCATGCATCTAAAGATAGAAACGTTTTGTTGAGATATTGATCAAGTTGATTCTGGGCTAGGAGTAGTAGCTGATAAGGTGAGAAAAATATTCCTGCCCCGGCGCAATTCTCAGGTTGTAACCATTCACTTATTCCAGTGAGGCTTTGTAGTGTAGCATCTTACCCAGAATCCCCTCCTAACTTCCTTATACACTTGGACTTGCTCCTGCATGTCCTAATTCAGAAAATGGCATTCACTTTTATGAATGATAAACATCAAGACCCACAGATAGGGATCTTTCCTAAGAAGTCTAGATCCTTTTAATTCAACCTGGCAAAAGCTGAAATAATTTGTATTGAGGCTAGTTAATTTTCAGGGATACCCAAGCCCGTTCATGTGGATGCTCCTGGTCGGGGCTGCTGCCTGGGGCCATGTTGATATTAGTTCAGAAGCTGAGGAGAGCTGGCCTCACTCATCGATAGGGCAGTGCGGAGAGCTGGCCTTGATGGCAGAGGAGAGCTAGCGGAAGACCCAGACCCAGGGCTTTGAGTTGGGAGCACGAAATGATCCATGAATAAAGACTTGGGCTTCAAGACACATTTAAAAATGATACTAGATAGAATTGGAGATGTAGCTTTTTAAAGATGACAACTGTAGATGTTTCTGTATGGTTATGTGTCATGTCGTGACCCCCCCCCCCACATCAGCTTAGACTGCTACTATGTACCAAACTCCTTTAATAAAAACTAAACAAAATCAGGGGAGAAACTAAAACGCCTGGTTTTAAAACTACAAAGTCAAAGGACAAGATATATGAAGAGAGGCAGGAAAAAGACAGGTTTGCAGAATCCTTCCAACTCCAGGCAGTCCAGCATGGAAATTGAGACCTGTATCGAGTCTGACATATTAATGCTATTCTCAACCAACTGACAGTGAAACACAGTCCTGGGATAAGTCCTATTGTCCCCCCCCAAAAAAAAAACCGAACAAGAAAAAAAAAAACAAAAAACAAACCAACCCAGTGCTAGGTCAGTATTTGTGGACTGAGACAGGGGAACTACATTAGGCTAGGGAATTGGCTGCTTCCACTATGCCGTCTCCAAATTCCAGCCCCAGGCCAGAGAGCAGTACTCTACATGCTGAAGACCAGGGAATGAAAACTATCACAGGGAGGCTGGAGAGGAATTTCATGGCCAATTGCTGTAGTTGCTCTTCCAGAGGACCCAACACAATTCCCAGAAAACCATGTCTGTTCAGAACCATTTGTAACTCCAAGCCCAGGAGAACTAGTGATGTCCTTTGACCTCTGTGAGTACCAAGGCACACATGTAGTGTGCCAGATACACATGCAAGTAAAACACCCATATGCGTTATATATATTATAAAACATACATATATATCATATATAATATAGGTATATAAAATAATTATTTCATTTATTGAAAATAATTTTTTTCTTACAATATATTCTGATTATGGTTTTCCCTCCCTCCTCTCCTTTTTAGTTCTTCCCTATCTCCTCTTCCATTGGGAGCCACATCTTTTTTGGCTCTTATTAGAAAATAAACAGGCACTTAGTGACTAATAATAATATGATAAAATACTATTAAAACAAAGAAACAAATACCCCTCCCTGTTCAATCCCCCCATTTTATTTCCCACTCTATCCATAATTATTCTATTTCTTCTTCCTAGGGAAATCCATCTGTGTCCCCAGTCTCTATACCTAACCTCTGTGGTTATACAGTTTGTAGCCTGCTTATCAATGACAACTCCTACAGCTGAAAAAACACTTCCATTAAACTAGCAGCACAGAATGTTAAGCTATAAAAACCAGTAACCTTTCTATATACAAATAGACTGAGAAAGAAAACAAGAAAACATCTTTCACAGTAGATTTAAAAAAAAAAAAAAAAAAGAAAATATCTTGAGGTAACTCAAACCAAACAGGTAAAGGACTCATATGATAAAGAGATACTGAAAAGAAAACTGAAGAGGGTATCAGAAGATAGAAAGAATCGCTTCTCGGCCTTTGGCTAAGATCAAGTGTAGAAGATAAAAAGATTTCCCCTGCTTAGTGGCATTACTATAGTAAAAATGGCCATCCTACCAAAACCAATCTTCAGATTCAGTGCAATTCCCAGCAAAATTCCAAGGCGATTCTTCACAGAACTCGAAAGGTCAATGTTTAGCTTTATATAGAAACACCTCACTCCCAATTGCAAAGATATTGCTGAATGATAAATCATTCCATTGCTGGAAAAATCACATCCCCTAATTCAAATTATATTACAGAGCTAAGCTACAGTAACCACAGAAAGACACATTGATCCATAGAATAGAATTGAAGATCTACACATAAATCTACACACCTATGGGCACTTAGATTTTGGTAAAGAAGCCAGAAATAACACGCTGGAAAAAGACACCATTTCAGTAAATGGTGATGGTCAAACTAGACAGCTGCATGTAGAAGAGTGCAAAGAGATCCATACATGTCATCCTGCATAAAACTCAACTCCAAGTGAATCACAGACCTCCATGTAAAGTCACATGCACTGGATCTGAGAGAGGAGAAGGTGAGGAATAGTTTTGAACTTAATGGCACGGGAAAGAGTTATCTCAATAGAACACTAATAACACAGACACAAAGAACAAAAGTTAATAAGTGGGAGTTCATGAAGCTGAGAAACTTCTGTATGGCAAAGGACATAATCATTTGGAGAAGGTAGCCTCCAGAGTGGAAAACTATCTTTATCTGTTTTACATCTGATAGAGTGTCCGTATCAAGGAAACAAATAACCTGATCGAAAAATGGGGTACAGACCTAAACCGAATTCTCCAAAGAGAAAACCCAAAGTGTTGAGAAGCTCTTAAACATCGTTAGCCATCAGGGAAATGCAAATCGAAACTACTTTGAGATTCTACCTTACACCCACCAGCGTGGCCATGATCAATAAAACAAATGACGGCTCATACTGGTAAGGATATGGAGTAAGAAAACACTCATCCCACATAAATTTAAAGGGAGATATTCTCAGTCTGGCTCTGGGACCTTTGTTTCATAATCTATGGCTTCCAAGGTGAGCTTTATCACATCCTAAGGTAACTCTGATTAAATTATCTTTTAAAAAAATGTTTCTCACCTACTTACCTAACTATCTACCTATCTACCTAGCTTCCTTCCTTCCTTCCTTCCTTCCATCCTTCCTTCCTTCCTTCCTTCCTTCCATCTATTTATGGTTTTAGGGAGGTTATAGAATAATAGATTTCAATTTGGCATTTTCAATTATGTTTAGTTTTATTTATCCTTTTCCCAATGTCCCCTCTGTTTTATTCTCCATCCCAACAAATCCCTTTTAATCTCAGGTATTATTAATTTATGTTTTCTTCCCTCCCCTATTACTGTTGTAGTTAGGGGTATATCTATCTTTTTTTTTTTAAAAAAAATCTTTTCAAAGAACCAACTCTCAACCAGCCTTAAGAAATAGCTTGGTTATATGTAGCAATCTTAGTTGATGGTTTTTACTGTCAAGGATTGAGATATTATTTGCTTTTCGATCCGTTTGCAAAAGAAGTTATGATGTTTTAATGGGTTCAGTCTTGCACATAAGTTGGAATTTCTCTCTGTGTGTATTTATTTTAAATAATTGTTTTGTATTTTGATATGAGGAGTCTGATGCAACATCAAGAGGTTCTCTCTTGCTCTTCTTTCTTTGGGGTTCAAAATACCTCTTGTGATTAGATGTTCAGTTCTGTCGCTAGGTTTGGGATATATACGGCTAGAATCTTAATACATTTCCAGAGCCTTCAGAGTTCATTTCAGTTCTTTCTTTTACTGTATAGATTCTTGACATCTTCTAGAGTACAAGGAATTAATTTTTATCATCTTTGTTAATATTTTTTATGCATATCTTCATATGTTGTCTTCACCCTGCCTTCTGCCCCTGAATTTCATCTTTCTACCTGTTCTGTCTGTTGATGTTTCCACACTTTTATAGCTGCTATTTATTTATTTATAAAGATATTATTATAAATTTATTTATTAACTTACAAAATAATTGTGGTTGGGTCTTGAGCAGCTTAGGCTTGTCTGGAGTTCCGTGTGGAGTCAAGATGACTTCAAACTCTTGATCTTCCTGCAGTCATTTCTGAAGAACTCAGATTATGAAACTCAAGTGAAGTGTTTTGGGTTTCTTGGTTTGGTTTGTTTTTTCAGCTTTGTTCTTTTTGATTAATTCTTTCATTCGCATAATTTTATCTTATTACTTTCATAGTCTAAATTTCCTTGCTGAAGGTTTTTTCATTTTTTGAATTTTCTTGTCAAGGTTATTGAACATTTGATTCACTTTGCCAATTTTCTTTTCTAGCTTCAGATTTTATTTCTTTATTGAAATTCATCTGATATTTAAGTCCTTTATCTGATCATTGATCATTTTTTAAAATTAGTATTGTGAAAGAATTTTCTGGCACTTTAGTTACCCCATTGTCTTTGATCCCTGGTGTTGAGGAGTTAAAACCTTGTGGAAACACCATGGTGGGCTGCTGCACTGTGTTTCCAAGATTACCTAACTTGTGATTTGATCAGAGTGGCCCCATTAGGCTTGCATACTTCAGAGTTGGGTTCTCAGTAGGTGGGCTGTTTAGAAAGAATTGAGAGGTATGGCCTTATTGGGGGATGTGTGTAATGGGGGATTTGACTTTTTGAAAGCCCTACCAGGACTAGTCTCTCCCTGCTTCCTGTCTGTAGATTAGGATGTAAACTCTCCTCTATGGCTACAGTGCCATGCCTGCCTGCCACTGCCATGTTCCCCCACTACCATGCTGGTAATGAACTAACCCTCTGACATTGTAAGCAAGTCCCCAGTTAAATGCTTTCTGTTATAAGTTGCCTAGGTCCTGGTATGTCTTCACAGCAATGATAATCCTAGCTAAAACAATTTCTAAAGGGTGATTAAAAACATGTAAACGTTGGAAGGTAAAGGATCCTTTTCTTAATAAACTGAAATAGGGGGCCGGAGAGATTGCTCAGCAGTTAGAAGCACTGACTGTTGTTCCAGAGGTCCTGAGTTCAATTCCCATCAATCACATGGTGGCTCACAACCATCTGTAATGGGATCTCATGCCTCTGCTGGTGTGTCTGAAGACAGTGACAGTGTACACCCACATATATAAAAATAAATGAATCTTTGAAAAAAATAAACAGAGATAGAATCTGCATCAATCAGGACCTTAGTAGCTTTGACAAGCTCTTCTCCAGGCAATTTCTGGCAAGCGTTTGCATTTCCAAGATAAGAAGTAGGGGTTATCACGAGCTGGCAGAACTCAGCTTACCTAAGTCAAATTTAAGCTCATGTAACTCCCATGTAACTCTATAGTTCAACATAGATTTTAGGCATAGATTTCTTTTAAGCTACCACAACAGAGTACTGACTTGATTTTGTTAAGTGTGTATAGAAGAGAATAAAATATATATTCATCTACACCTCCTTATCATAGTTACACTGATAAAGTTTGCCAGATGAACTTTTAGTTTCCTTTTACCACTACTACTGTTAAGAATCTATTCCCATCTAAAAAATATTAACCCAGAATTGCTCCTGTCTAAAGGAAACACAGGGGCAAAGAGTGGAGCAGAGACTGAAGGGAAGGCCATCCAGAGACGGCCCCACCCAAGGATCCATTCCATCTGCAGACACCAAACCCAGACACTATTGCTGATGCCAAGAAGCATTTGCTGACAGGAGCCTGATGGGCTCTGCCAGAGTCTGACCAATACAGATGTGGATGCTTGCAGCCAACCATGGGACTGAGCATGGGAACCCAATAGAGGAGTTAGGGGGAAAACTGAAGGAGCCGAAGGGGTTTGCAATCCCATAGGAAGAGCAACAATATCTACTAACCAGAACTCCCAGATCTCCCAGGGAATAAACCACCAACCAAAGAGTATACATGGAGGGACCTATGGCTCCAGCCACATATGTTGCAGAGATGGGCATTAATGAGAGGAGAGGCCCTTGATGCCTCAGAGTTTGGGGGATGCTAGGGAGGTGAGGTGTGAGTGGGTGGGTGGGGGAGCACCCTCATAGAAGCAGGGTCAAGAAGGATGGGATAGAGGGTTTCTGGAGGTGGGGGGAATGTAAATATATTTACATTTGAAATGTAAATAAATAAACTCTCTCCCTCCAAAAGAATCTATTCTCACACATTATTCCCAGATTTACACTGGTATGGATTAGAAAATTCAGGAAGTTCTTTAGGGTCCCACTAAGTTCCCCCACTCTAGTAAAATGTTGAACCTTGAGTGTGATTATAAGTCTACATAGGCTAAGAGTAGCGCCAGTACTGTCTTTAGGCAAGGTCACTGGTGATTTTATGAACAATTCAAGGTTAATTTCCCCAAGGCAAGGTTAGAGAGGGCAGTAGTGCAGAGGGAGGATCATGAATGTACCCATCACTCATGGTAGGCAGATTGGTTCTTCAGTTAAAATAAACCCATCATAATCTGAGAGTTCAATGCCCTAAAGCCTTGCCGGGGTCCTCCATCCCAAGTAACACAATTGAATCTTTTCCAGTCAGTGTCCTCACTTTAATTGCCAAGACTCTTAGAGTCTGGGATCTTACCTTGTGTTGACAGCCATTTATTTTGATAAGGGTTTGAATTTGGAGTTTGGCTTTTCAGCCCCAAGGCTCCTTGAGAGGTTACTTTTTTCATACACTAAGGCTTTAGATGGTTTCTGTGTATCCAGGGCTGAGCAATTGCAATCTCTGAGCTCAGTGTTTCTGTTCTTATTTGCTTGTGGTTGGCAGAACTAAGATTTATTAAGATGTGTCATAACATGGGTGCTGGGGCTTGCCTATAGTTCTGGTGTATAAAACCTTTAGAATTTTCACTTCTTGAGCAATAATATCAAGAAACTAAATGCAAAGCAGATGTAGACCGGCTCACCACCTGTCATCTTTACATAACCAATGGCACAGCACCTTCTTCAGAGGAATTTGATTATGGACCTTAGTTTATTGCCTTTGGCCACTGTGTTCTCATTGTATGTCACCAGGGAAGGGAACTTACTAGTTTGTTTCAGGCCTGGGCCCAGAATTCATTGGAATCTGACTGATCAGAGACCAGGGGTAAAAAGACATCAAATTTCTTGGCCATCTTCTTGACCCACATCTTGTCTTGTTGAACTTTCTCTGTGCCTTGATGTCCGTGTAGAGGATGTTCACAGCCGTGGCCTTATCACAGTGCTGCTGGTTCCCCATGGCATACACAGAATATGGGGCTAAGAGTGGATGTAAGCCTGATAGTATCCAAGAGGTATTTCTTCTTCTGAGGGTCAGAGTTCCTGATCTACAGATTTACTGCTTGCATATTGTTGCTGTGTTTGCCCTGGTTTTTGTTCAGGACTTTCCATCTCTTAAATGCTGTTGCCTCAAACCTCACAAACCAGAAAAGAGGTCATTTTTTTTTTCATTTTGCTACATTATCCTGAGATGAATGAAATAAAGGGTCTGGATCCTTGTATGCTAAGATGACAGCAATAACTTTTGTTCGGACAGCATTTAGTAGTTGGGGAACTATGAGGGATATTTAGCAACTAAGTGCAGGTTTGTCTGGGAACACGCATGTGCAAGTCTCCCCTCCAACCAATGTGGAGTCCCAAGCAGAGTTAGCAGCACTTGTTGTTAGTGTGTAGATTGATATCTAAGCATGGACGTAACCTCTTCCTTTGCCAGGCCTTCACCTATTTACCTATTCAGCTGTCAAGTCATTGTTACCAGCAACTGCATGCTGAAGATTGGAACCAGAGGTTCTAGAATTGGGTGCTCGTGATGAGCAAAGCTCTTTGCAAGCCTATTGACCTAACTGCTGGGTCTGTGTTTAAGGCCAGGAGACATCCTGAGCTGTCATGAAATTCAGGCCCCAGGAAAACTCACTGGGCTGTCATGAAAAGAACATGGTAATTATAGAAAACCAGACATATAGATGAATAGAATAGGAGACACAAAAATACACACACACAGGTTGCCATCACCTAATTAAGAAAATGTCAAAAACATACAAATTACTGAGAAATATCTCCTCACAAAATGAAGCCTCCAGTTACAGGGATGCATTACACATAATAAAGTTATTGGTAAAGGGGCCCAGGGGAACCCTCAAACCACCTAGGCTATTGCTAAAGTCATTTGTTGTTCTTTATGCACTGATGGAATCCTACTGATGAAGACAATGCTTACAAAACTCACTGAACACAGAGGAGTTGAGCTGGTGCTGGCCTAGGGCCTTCACTCCTACTGAGTTCATGGTAAGGAAAAGTACTCCACATGCTCCTGGAGGAGAAAAGTAAACACCAGTCCAGCTACAAACACTTGGACCTAAAATGGCGACCTGCCTGAAAGATATGCTGGTACAATAGTAGCACAGAAGTTCTAGGGGAAGCTAACCACTAACTGATTGGATTTAAGGCCGCTCCATGAAATGGAACCCACGTCTGATACTGCTCTTGTGGCCAAGGACCTGAGACTAGGTAGGCCATGGACCTAGGGGGAAAGCAGTAACACTGCTAGAGGAATGTAGCAATGAGATGATTCAGACAATAATAACAAAATGAACCTCTAGGTCAGTGAATTGTTCAGTCATCATCAGAAAAACTCCTCCTGCGGTAGATGGGAACAATGCAAAAGGCCACAACTGGACAAAGTGCAGAGAGAGACCTTGGGGTACCCAGTCCTAAATGGGATACTGTTGTCAATCCCTTCTTTCATGGTTCAGGGAACCCTGTTGAAGAGGACAAACAAAGAGTGTGAGAACCAGAGTAGGTAGAAGACAGCAAGAAAACAAGGCCTCCTAAACATAGCAGGACCAAACAATGCACATAAAAATTCACAGAGAGTGTGGTAGCATGCAGAGGCCCGAAAAGGTGTTGGCCAGATGGGATCACTGAACTGAGAGAAGAAGAGGGCACAAGTCTCCATTCCTAATCCAGAAGCTATCTCCAATTGATAACCACTAACAAATGAAAAAAATTGTATTTTTTTTCCAACGGAATCTCATTGGGTATACAAATCACTCTTAAGGCCAGGTCTCATGCCCAGGTTTCATGTATATATCCAGTACAAAATAAATGCAGCCTATTTTGCTCCCTAAAACCTGTAATAGATTCCCTTGACATAGCTGTCTTCTTAAAAGCCTCTGAATTCCAGAGAACACCATCACCAAGCTTTTCCGTTTGTAGTCTCATGCAATTTCCGTTAAGTCCTAAGGGTAAGGCCCAAGACATAAACCATGCAGAAGTGTTCTACACACGCAAACAAAACCTGCATGATTTCCCCAATGTATGCAGATAGAGTTGGGGGGAATGTGTGTGAAATATATATATTAAAAGTGTGGGATGATGTTTCAAGATACAAAATGAGATTAGGCCAAGTTTATCGATATGATTCCATCAAATAAAACTTTTAGATGTAATGTTTCAGTTCAAGAAGTTACAAAATTTTAATGATCAGAATGATTTTCTGGACTTATGTAAGAGCTGCTTTCCAGATGGAAAACATAACTTTCTCCATAACTATGAGAAGTTATTCACGGGAACAGCTTGAGCATCCTTGATAAGTCCTGGAAGTCCTCTTCTTTATGGGTCAGAAGTTTTCCTGAAAGTTGCTGCTAATGGAAGGGGTCCTAAAACACAAAGGAGACAATCCCATAGAGTTGCTGGCAACCACCATAGTCAAGGAGATCATGGTTTATACAGTAGGCAGCTGGGAGCAGAGCCAAATCAGAGCCCTGCTCTGTTGGTTAATTGATTATGTTTCTTGTAAAAAAAATCAGATAATCTGTTATGTGGTCTGTATTAGTGGAAGAGTTCTAAGGCAAATAATAAGATTACTTGAATATGATCTTGAATAGAGTGCCATAACTCCTCATTGCCAGACCTGTGTGATTATAACCACATCACCACTTGAATAGAGAGGAAGTTGACCACCTTTAAGGAAGTATTTGACTATCTGGCTAACAACTTATTCCCATGAGTCCTTTTGTCCAGCCTTCCCTTTCACTGGAGTGAACCATCCTTCAACCTTGCACTAGAGAATAATAGTACAATGGATCTCCATTTATCTGAATTATTGGAGACTCAACATGTTGCATTCCACCAGTCAGAGTAGAGGCTGACAAACATTGATTTCCTAGCTTACGGATATAACCTTAGCTTGTGCCTGGGTCAAAGAGAACATAGTAGGTTGTATTGAAACCTGTAGTTATTGTTCAAGTTACAGAGTACGTGATTAGGATAAATGTACTAAGCAGCCGGTAGTTGGTTTCCTGCTCCGTGGAGCGATAACTACTGTGGTGGGGTTGCTGAGTAGTCACCTCTATAATTGCAGCTTCCTACAAAAATAACAGACCAAAGTCAATACTACAATGATGGGGGATTACAGAAATCATTGCCAGAATCAAGGAATTGAAAGATACAGGGGTAGTGATTTCCATCATATGCCATATATATAATATTAATTACATTAATTATATATGATTAATTACATATGTAATGTATATAGTACATTATATATTATATATTATATATTATATATATAATTATATGTTATATATTAAATATATAATTCAAATATACACATATGTGTATGAATTATATTTAATTCTCATTCTAATTCTCAAATGTATGTGTGTTTTTCAGTACCTTCCAGAGATAGAAAAAGACAAAGGGAATATCTACTTGGATGTTAGAGTCTAAATTTTAGTTAATTTTTCTATTATTGTCTTCATGAGAAATGAAGATCATGACTTTCAGAACAATAATGGGACTGACATGACATGGTACTCAGAAGCTTGGCATATACAGAGGTCCCACTCAAACCCCTTGAGAGTCCAGAAATCAGAGAACATTATTGTCAAGTAGTAAGAATTATTATGTGCCCCACTGGGTTTTAGACTTTCCTTTTCTTCTTTTTCTAGTTCTTCAGTTTGACCCAGGCATGTTTTTATATGCATTTTGATGTTTGCTTTTAAATAAGCATGAAACTTACTTATCAGCTCACAACTGGAGAAGTTTTCTTCATGAGAGATGTCTTTAAGTCTCACTCATATTGGATTAAATGATGCTCATACTTTTATAATGCTAAGCTGATGCTGGAATGAGTTAAGACTTTTGGGGGTCACTGGGATGAAGCTAATATTTGTATACAGCAACAAATAACCCCCACAAAAGTTTGGAGGGCCAAAGGAAGAATGCCTGGTTTCTAAAAATCCACACTAGCTCCTAATTCAGTGTTGTTATATGATTCCTGAGTGTGTGAATTATCGAGTTTCTGAATCTTTGGGCGGGGGGTCCTTTTCTCATGTCTGTTTGCATTGCTCTGTTTCACTGTGTTAGCTTTTGTTTTAACTTGTTATATTTTATATTATTTCATATTATTATTATTATTATCATTATTATTATCCCTTAGAAGCCTGTTTGTTTTCTAATGAGAGACAGAAACAGGGTAGATCCAGATGGCAGGGGTGCTGGAAAGGAACTGGGGGAAGTGGAGGGAGGGGGTAGTTGAATCAAGATATAGTACGTGAGAAAATATTCCATATTCAAAACAGGAGTAAATAAATAAATAAGCTTGATTATCACTCTGATGGTATCAAGAAGTTAGACTTTCAGGAAGTGATTGACTTCTACGGGAAAGATCATCAGGGATGCTGTTACTACTTCCAAATGGCTTGAGAGAGATGATTCACTCTTTCTGTGCCTTCCAGCATGTGTGGACATGCCTGTCTCCTCTCTCGTTGTTGTATTGGAAGGAAAGGGCGCACACTGTTCTTACCGGTGTCCTTTCCATTTTACATGCTGACATCTTGATTTTGAACCTCCAAGCTTCCAGAACTCTAAGAAACAATATTATTTATAAATTTCTCTGACTAAAAATTTTTGTCACTGCCTCCAAGAACAGGTCAAAATAGGTCAAAGGATAGAAAGAGATGCAAAACAAGGCCAACAAAAATTTAATTATAGTTGTATCAGAAATATACTAAATTTGATATCATCCTGAGTGAGGTTACTCAATCACAGAAAAACACACTTGGAATGCACTCATTGATGAGTGGATATTAGCCAAAAAGCTCAAATTACCCAAGATGCAATCTACAGACCACAGGAAGCTCAAGAAGAAGGATGGCCAAAATTCAGATGCTCCCACTCCTTCTTAAAAGGGGGAAAATATCCATAGAAGGGGATATGGAAGCAAACTTTAGAGCAGCGACTCAAGGAATGGCCATTCAGAGCCTGACACACATGTGACCCACATATATACAGCCACCAGAACTAGATAAGATTGATGAAGCTAAAAAATGCAAGTGGAAAGGGACAGGATATAGCTCTCTCCTGAGAGACACATCCAGACCATGTCCAATACAGAGGTCAATGCTAGCAGCAAATCACCAAATTGAGAATAGGACCCCCTTAGGGGGAATTAGAGGAAGGATTGAAAGAGTTGAAGGAGCTTGCGACCCCATGAAAACAACAATGCCAATCAACCAGAGCTTCCAGGGACTAAACCACCACCAACAGACTATACATGGACTGACCCAGGGCTCCAACTGCATATGTAGCAGAGAATAGCTTTGTTGGGGCACCAGTGGAAGGGAAAGCCCTTGGTCTTACCAAGGTTGGGGATTCCCCAGGGGAATATGGGGGAGGGCAATAAGGGGGAATATATAGGGGGGAATACCTGTATGGGGGAGGGGGAGGGGATGGGGGAGGTGAGGGAATGGGGGCTTATGAACAGAAAACCAGGAAGGGGAATAACCTTTTAAATGTAAGTAAATAAATATATAATAAAAAGTTAAAAAGAGAAATATACTAAATTTGAGATTACTATAGAAGACAAGGAAAGAGGTTGTATATTGACAAAAGGGTTAATTTGTCAGAAAACATGAAGTTAAAAGAGCATACTAGTCAAACAACAGAGCTATAACACATCCAGTTCTAAGATTTACCTTTAGCCTACTTTTTTATTAATTATTTATTTATTCACTTTACATTCTGGTCACAGCCTCCCCCCCACCAACTCTTTTCCTAGTCTCAACCTCACAAATTCCTCCCCCAATTACCCTTTTTCATGGTGAAGGGGAAGCCTTTCTTGGGTACCAGTGGGACATAAGTCACAGCAGAACTAACTGCTTCCTCTCACTGAGGCCAACCAGGCAGTCCAGCGAGGGGAAGGCGATCTAATGGCAGACAACAAAGTCAGAGACAGCCCCCCCCCACTCCAATTGTTAGGGGACCCACGTGAAGACCACACTGCACATCTGCTTCAAATGTGTAGGGGCTCCTAGGTCCAGGGCCTAGGATGGTGGATCACTCTGTGAGTCCCCATGGACCCAAGACTATGCTCGTGGCACGTGTATTCGTAATAGCCAGAAACAAGGAATAACCTAGATGCCTTCAACTGAAGAATGGATAAAGAAAATGTGGTACATCTACAGAATGAAATGCTACTCAGCTACTAAAAACAAAGACATCATTAAATTTGCAGGCAAATGGATGGAAGTCCAAATACCATCCCGAGTGAGGTAATACAGACTCAGAAAGACATGCACGGCGTGGACTCACTTGGAAGTGGACATTAGCCATAAAGTACAGGATGATCATGCTACAGTCCACAGACCCAAGGAGAGGATTACCAAGGGAGGATGCTTGAATCTCACTCAGAAGGGGAAACAAAACAGACATCGGAGGTGAAGGAGGGAGGGATCTGGGTGGCAGAGAAGGTGAAGAGGGGAACAGAAAGGGGGATCAGGTATGGGGAGGGAGGATAGGAGAAGACTGGGAGAGAGCATAGAAATTGGGGGAGGGGTCATCTCCAGGATTACCTGGAGACCTGGGACAGGGTTGGGGTGGGTTGGGGAGAGGAGGCTCCCCAGGGTTGGGAGGGAAGACTTTACAGGACTTCTAGCAGCAGAGGTTGGGTATAGACACTGAAGTGGCTACCTCCTGTAGTGAGGTAGGACTTCCAGTGGAGGGGAGAGGGACACCAAGATATCCACAAAACCTTTCACTCAAAATCTTTCTTGCCTACAAATACTTGCAGAGATAAAGGTGGAGCAGAGATTGAGGGAATGGCCAACCAATGACCGGCTTAAATTGAGACATACCCCGTGGGAGAAAGCCAATCTCTGACAATATTAATGATATTGTGCTATGCTTACAGACAGTAGCCTAGTGTAACTGTCTCCTGAGAGGCTTCATCCAGTAGTTGATGGAAACAGATGGAGAAACTCACAGCCAAACATCAGGCGGAGCTCCAGGGGTCTTGTGGAAGAGTGGGGGACAGGATTGAGAGGACCAGAGGGGTAAGGACACAACAAGAAGGGTCAAGAAGATCTACAGAGTCATAGCCTACTTTTTTTTTTCATGTATCAAGGAAAAGTTATATTTTCTTTTTTTTATATATTTTTTTATTATTATTAACTTGAGTATTTCTTATATACATTTCGAGTGTTATTCCCTTTCCCGGTTTCCGGGCAAACATCCCCCTCCCCCCTCCCCTTCCTTATGGGTGTTCCCCTCCCAACCCTCCCCCCATTGCTTCCCTCTCCCCAACAGTCTAGTTCACTGGGGGTTCAGTCTTAGCAGGACCCAGGGCTTCCCCTTCCACTGGTGCTCCCACTAGGATATTCATTGCTACCTATGAGGTCAGAGTCCAGGGTCAGTCCATGTATAGTCTTTGGGTAGTGGCTTAGTCCCTGGAAGCTCTGTTTGGTCAGCATTGCTGTACATATGGGGTCTCGAGCTCCTTCAAGCTCTTCCAGTTCTTTCTCTGATTCCTTCAACGGGGGTCCTGTTCTCAGTTCAGTGGTTTCCCGCTGGCATATGCCTCTGTATTTGCTGCACTCTGGCTGTGTCTCTCAGGAGCGATATGCATTCACATTTGATCATCCGTCTTGAGTTTCATTTGTTCTAGGCATCTAGGGTAATTCAAGCATTTGGGCTAATAGCCACTTATCAATGAGTACATACCATGTATGTCTTTCTGTGATTAGGTTAGCTCACTCAGGATGATATTTTCCAGTTCCAACCATTTTGCCTCTGAATTTCATAAAGTCATTGTTTTTTGATAGCTGAGTAATATTCCATTGTGTAGATGTACCACATTTTCTGTATCCATTCCTCTGTTGAAGGGCATCTGGGTTCTTTCCAGCTTCTGGCTATTATAAATAAGGCTGCGATGAACATAGTGGAGCACGTGTCTTTTTTATATGTTGGGGCATCTTTTGGGTATATGCCCAGGAGAGGTATAGCTGGATCCTCAGGCAGTTCAATGTCCAATTTTCTGAGGAACCTCCAGACTGATTTCCAGAATGGTTGTACCAGTCTGCAACCCCACCAACAATGGAGGAGTGTTCCCCTTTCTCCACATCCTGGCCAGCATTTGCTGTCACCTGAGTTTTTGATCTTAGCCATTCTCACTGGTGTGAGGTGAAATCTCAGGGTTGTTTTGATTTGCATTTCCTTATGACTAACGATGTTGAACATTTCTTTAGGTGTTTCTCGCCATTCGGTATTCCTCAGCTGTGAATTCTTTGTTTAGCTCTGAACCCCATTTTTTAATAGGGTTATTTGTCTCCCTGCGGTCTAACTTCTTGAGTTCTTTGTATATTTTGGATATAAGGCCTCTATCTGTTGTAGGATTGGTAAAGATCTTTTCCCAAGCTGTTGGTTGCCGTTTTGTCCTAACCACAGTGTCCTTTGCCTTACAGAAGCTTTGCAGTTTTATGAGATCCCATTTGTCGATTCTTGGTCTTAGCGCATAAGCCATTGGTGTTTTGTTCAGGAAATTTTTTCCAGTGCCCATGTGTTCCAAATGCTTCCCTAGTTTTTCTTCTATTAGTTTGAGTGTATCTGGTTTGATGTGGAGGTCCTTGATCCACTTGGACTTAAGCTTTGTACAGGGTGATAAGCATGGATCGATCTGCATTCTTCTACATGTTGACCTCCAGTTGAACCAGCACCATTTGCTGAAAATGCTATCTTTTTTTTTCCATTGGATGGTTTTGGCTCCTTTGTCAAAAATCAAGTGCCCATAGGTGTGTGGGTTCATTTCTGGGTCTTCAATTCTGTTCCATTGGTCTATCTGTCTGTCTCTGTACCAATACCATGCAGTTTTTATCACTATTGCTCTGTAATACTGCTTGAGTTCTGGGATAGTGATTCCCCCTGAAGTCCTTTTATTGTTGAGGATAGTTTTAGCTATCCTGGGTTTTTTGTTATTCCAGATGAATTTGCAAATTGTTCTGTCTAACTCTTTGAAGGATTGGATTGGTATTTTGATGGGGATTGCATTGAATCTGTAGATCGCTTTTGGTAGAATGGCCATTTTTACTATATTAATCCTGCCAATCCATGAGCATGGGAGATCTTTCCATCTTCTGAGATCTTCTTCAATTTCTTTCTTCAGAGTCTTGAAGTTCTTATTGTACAGATCTTTCCCTTGCTTGGTTAAAGTCACACCGAGGTACTTTATATTATTTGGATCTATTATGAAGGGTGTCATTTCCCTAATTTCTTTCTCGGCCTGTTTCTCTTTTGTGTAGAGGAAGGCTACTGATTTATTTGAGTTAATTTTATACCCAGCCACTTTGCTGAAGTTGTTTATCAGCTTTAGTAGTTCTCTGGTGGAACTTTTGGGATCACTTAAATATACTATCATATCATCTGCAAATAGTGATATTTTGACTTCTTCTTTTTCGATCTGTATCCCTTGACCTCCTTTTGTTGTCTGATTGCTCTGGCTAGAACTTCAAGAACTATATTGAATAAGTAGGGAGGAGTGGGCAGCCTTGTCTAGTCCCCTGATTTTAGTGGATTGCTTCAAGTTTCTCTCCATTTAGTTTAATGTTAGCAACTGGTTTGCTGTATGTATAGCTTTACTATGTTTAGGTATGGGCCTTGAATTCCTATTCTTTCCAGGACTTTTATCATGAAGGGGTGTTGAATTTTGTCAAATGCTTTCTCAGCATCTAATGAAATGATCATGTGGTTTTGTTCTTTCAGTTTGTTTATATAATGGATCACGTTGATGGTTTTCGTATATTAAACCATCCCTGCATGCCTGGAATGAAGCCTACTTGATCATGGTGGATGATTGTTTTGATGTGCTCTTGGATTCGGTTTGCCAGAATTTTATTGAGTATTTTGCATCGATATTCATAAGGGAAATTGGTCTGAAGTTCTCTTTCTTTGTTGGGTCTTTGTGTGGTTTAGGTATAAAAGTAATTGTGGCTTCATAGAAGGAATTGGTAGTGCTCCATCTGTTTCAATTTTGTGGAATAGTTTGGATAATATTGGTATGAGGTCTTCTATGAAGGTCTGATAGAATTCTGCACTGAACCGTCTGGACCTGGCTCTTTTTGGTTGGGAGACCTTTAATGACTGCTTCTATTTCCTTAGGAGTTATGGGGTTGTTTAAATGGTTTATCTGTTCCTGATTTAACTTGATTTTGATATCTGTCTAGGAAATTGTCCATTTCCTCCAGATTTTCAAGTTTTGTTGAATATAGGCTTTTGTGGTAGGATCTGATCATTTTTTTAATTTCCTCTGATTCTGTTGTTATGTCCTCCTTTTCATTTTTGATTTTGTTAATTTGGACACACCCTCTGTGTCCTCTCGTTAGTCTGGCTAAGGGTTTATCTATCTTGTTGATTTTCTCAAAGAACCAACTTTTGGTTTTGTTGATTCTTTCTATGGTCCTTTTTGTTTCTACTTGGTTGATTTCGGCTCTGAGTTTGATTATTTCCTGCCTTCTACTCCTCCTGGGTGTATTTGCTTCTTTTTTTTCTAGAGCTTTTAGGTGTGCTGTCAAGCTGCTGACATATGCTCTTTCCTGTTTCTTTCTACAGGCACTCAGCCATAGCCTACTTTTAATATCAGGTGGAACATAAAGCCATATAATCAATGAGGATGTAGACTTGAAGGACACTACAAACTAATAAGACCTAATACACACCTAAAATTATACATAAAACAGCAACAGAATACATGTTCTTCTGAAACGCACATTAAATACTCCATGATAAAACATTTATTAGCTTAAATGACACAATTTGTGTTAATAGGATTTCAGCCCAAACTCTCTAGCATGCTAAGCAATTATTCTACTACTGAGCTACACCTTGTCCCCACCACATGCCTTAATCAATTACAAAATGTAAACAATGTGAAAAATGTTTGTAGTTATTGTAGAATGAAACTAAACGTCAATGACAGGACAAATGGAAAAATTCATACGTATGTGGAAATTCAATACAGCTACCCCAAGACCCACTGGGTCAGAGAAGAAATCCAGGGAAGTTAGAAAATGTTATGAGAGGAGCAACAACAAAAGTCTAGTTATGACCTCTTGGTCATACAAGTGACATTGGTAACTCTGTAGGTCAATAAAATTAAGTCGGGAAGACGGTAGCAAATTGTAAGGAAGAAGGAGAGATGGTAAGGGTGAAGAAGTAGACGAGAGAGGGTAGAGAAAGAATGATTAGAACGTACTATAGACATATATGAAGTTGCTTATGAACAAAATTTATTGGTTGCAAAACAAAGTGAGACTGTTAGAAAACCAACGTAATGATCAGAAAGAGGGAAGTAGGTTTAAGTGAGAAAAAGATGTCAGACCGTCGTCTTACTTCTGTTTCAGTCTCTGTGATTAAAATATCCTGATAACAGGCAATTTAGGAGGGGAAAGGGGGTTATTTAAGTTTATAATTTCAGGTTACAGACCATCATTATAAGTAAAACAAGGAAGGAAATTAAAGCATCACATCTATTCTTCAAGGCACGGAGAATAAATGCATGGTTCCTCGCTTGCTTGTTTGTGCTCAGCACCTAACTATTATACAGTGAAACGCCAAGCCCACAAAATGGTGTCACCCGTATTCAGTGTGAGTCTTTCCACTTCACCGAACAGTCAAGACAATGGCTTATAGGTTTTTCTAGAGCCAGACCTGATCTAGGTAATTTCTCATTAAGATTCTCTTCCAGCTGAGTCCATGTTGTATAAGCATTTAAAAGCCTAATAAACAAAACAAAACCCTATCTCCATGCTATATAACTTAGATAAAATTAGCAAACCAGAATTTAACAAAGTAAATGGTGACAAATAGAAAATAGAAAAACAGTAGAATCAATAAAGCAAAAAAAAAAATCAGATTTTTACAAAGTATCAAGAAATTGTAAAAGGCTTTATCTAGATTCATCAAACAAATGCCAGTGAACACAACTGAGATGATGTTGTTGTAAAAATATATAAAATAGAAAGGTATAGGTTGAAGATATCTGCTAGATATCTTGGCGGAAACACATCCCAATTCCTCGGCGGCCCAGTGTCTCTTGCCGCCGCACACTTTCCTACACTCAAACCATCACATAAAAGAACACACAACACAATAATCTTAGATCCAATAGACAAGATATAATTGCCAACTTAAACATACAAAGCCTGGTACCATCCATCCCTTAGGAACATTGATAACAACCTGTAAATACACAGAACAGAATCTTAATGTCACCTGCCACATTGTCCTGCCACGGCTTCTCTTCTCCTATCTCCTGTCTCTTTCTGTTCCAGTCACCTCCTCTTCCTTCAAACTTCTCTCCCGCCCATCCTTCCTTCTCATCCAATGACAGGCCTCCTTCTATCTTGTGCCTGCCTCACCTGTGACATCATCCTACAAGATGAGAACAGAATTTTGTTACTACTGACCTTTCAGAGGTTAACAGAGACTAGTGGTAGCAATTTAGATGACGTGAACAAAGTGCTCAAATTGTTAGGAACACGCAAGGAATCAAAATTTACGTAAGCAAAATAGACTCGACATAACTAAACTGATGGAATTTTACATCAGCAACCTTCCAAAAGAAAGCCCTCAGGCTCGAGGGTTAGCTCAGTTGTTAAAAATGCATGCTCTTCCAGAGGACCTGGGCTCAATCCCCAACACTTGCATAGTGGCTTATAGTCGTATGTAACTTCAGTTCCAGGGAATTCGAGGGCCACTTCTGGCCTCCATGGGCACAAGTCACAGTTACACATGTACTATCAGACATGCACGCAAAACTCCAATACACACACAATAAAATGATTTTAAAAAATAAGCCAAATCAACTCTATCAAACACTTAAAGAATTAAAACTAATCCTCTTGGAACTTTCCCAAAAAATATAAGGTGGAGGAATACATCATGCCACATTGTTTGGGCCAATATTGCCTTATTAGCAGAGCCAGACTAAGACAGCACAATAAGACAAAACTAATTATCTTTGAATAAATATGAAAAAAATCATGTATAAAATTCTAGCAAGCCAAGTCTGACAAGTATGAAAAGGATTTCACATTGTGACCTATGGAAATTTTTTTTCAGCAAAGACAACATGATTCAACTTGAAAAAAAATTTACTGTAACGACACGCATGGAAACGATGTTCATAATTGGTACAAACCATCAGATCAATTGCTTAATAAACTTTTACATGATTTTATACTAAAAATTAAAGGTAAACTAAGACAGAGAGAAACTTTCATACGGTATTAAAGAACTTAAGAAAATCCTGAAACAGGACTTGGTGGTGAAAAATTGAAAGATTTCTTCTGAGATCAGAAATAAGATGAGCATGCATTTTTATTTTTTCATTTTTATTTATTTATTTATTTAGTATTGGTATTCAATATTGTACTTGAAATTTAAGTCCTGGCAGTTAGTAAACAAAGCAATAAGCAAAGTGTGGTGGTTTGAATGAAAATGGTCCCAATAGTCTCATAGGTTTGGATACTTGGTCTCCAGTTAGTGGAATTGTTTGGGAAGGATTAGAGGGTGTGGCCTTTTTGGAGAAGGTATGTCACTGGGGATTGGCTTTGAGGTTTCAAAAGCCTTGGCCAGCCTGACTTTTGTTCTCTTTCATCTTGCAGATCAGATGTGAACTCTTAGCTACTGCTCTAGAACCATGTCTACCTGCTTCCTGCCACTCTCTGTGTCCTGGTGATAATGGACTAACCCTCTGAAACTGTAAGCCAGCTTCTAATTAAATGATATTCTATACATTATCTTGGTCACGATTCATCACAGCAGTAGAACAGGAACTGAGACACAAAGGGGTCCAAGTTAGAATAGGTGAAATCACACGCAAAAATGTCACAGCCTTGCGTGTTACAAATTTTCTGAACTGATTGGGACCAATGGATGTGTCCAGCCAAATCTCAGAGAGCAACACTAACAGACAAGAACCAGTTGTACATCTATACAAGAGCACTGAACAACTTGAAAAAGAGATTAATAAAATGATGCCATTAATATAACTGATACATTAATTCAATAATAATGAAAGCATACTATATCTAATAATAAATTTTAGGCAGCCAGGTGAAAAACTTACATAGTAACCTTTAAAACGTTCCTGTCAGAAATTAAAGAAGAGTAAAAGAATTAGAAAGGCAATCTCTGCTTAGTTAGAACACAGAACTTAATATTGTTTAAAAAATGGCAATACTACTTAAAGAGACCTCAGAATCAATGTGACCACCGTCAAAACAAAATTCTCTGTCTCTGTCTCCCGCCTCCCCTCCCCCTCCCCGTCTCCCCGCCTCCCCTCCCCGCCTCCCGCCTCCCCGTCTCCCCGCCTCCCCGCCTCCCGCCTCCCCGCCTCCCTGCCTCCCCGCCTCCCCGTCTCCCCGCCTCCCCTGCCTCCCCTCTCCCCGTCTCCCCCTCCTCCATCTCAGTCTCCTTCTATCTTGAAACACCACTATTGCCCTTGGTTTCCTGAAGAGATGTAAGGTAAGTCCTTATTGCTCTGGACACCATACTTCAAAAACTGGGTAAAGAGACCCCTGAGCTGAAACGGACCTGAATGCTTGTTCCCTGAGGAGTAGGATATAATGGTTCTAGGAGGTGCCGTGATAGCTTCCAAAGGAGGGAAGCCACTAGCAGTTTTACCTAGTTATGATTCTTAGGATGACATCGATGACCAGTATGACATGATAGCCTCGAGGTAGTGGCGATGACTACTACCTTTATAACTGGACTGAAGACCTGCTCAACAATAGGGAAACCGTGCCCAGCACTGTAAATCTGTGTAACTATCTGGAGCTAGTCAAGTTGTAGGTCCTGGAAGAGAACCTACAACAGAACCTTTATTAAGCCAACATAATTCCATATGAATTTGACGGAGAGCAAGGAGGAGTATATGGAAGAATTTGGACGGAAGCAAGAGAAGGGGGAAATGATTTAATTATATTGTAATCTCAACAAATAATTAAAATATTGTAAAAAAGTATAATTTGAGAACTCATATTTGCTGTTCCTAAATTGATTAAAAATTATGTATTGCTGAAAGTGTAGCTATATAGAGATAAAAATTAAGGTCAGAAATAAAGCTATAAATTGTTGTTCAAATGAATTTTTTTACTTGAATAATTTAAAAAATTCTTCATATAGTACATTTTGATCAGATTTTTTTCCTCTCCAGCTCCTCTCAGATTCTCCCAACTCCTTACTCATTCATTTTAATATTCTCTCTTCCCCATCAAAAAACTCCAGACAAAATGAAAACAAATAAGGCAAAACCAAACCAAACCAAAAGCCCATTAGACAAAGGAGTCCATTTTTGTGTTTGTTGGTTATTCCTGGATGGGGCCTGCCTTGAAGTGTGGTTGATACACCCAGTGATGCTTTATTGGAGAAAACCAATTTTTTTCTTTTTAAGAAGGAGATGTACTTTATGTGCACTTTCTTTTTTTTTTCTTCCATTTTTATTAAATTGGGTATTTCTTATTTACATTTCAAATGTTATTCCATTTCCCTGTTTCCTGTCCATCAGCCCCCTAACCCCTCCCCTCCCCTTCTATATGGGTGTTCCCTTCCCCATCCACCCCCCATTACCGTCTCCCCCAACAATCCCCTACACTGGGAGTCCAGCCTTGGCAGGACCAAGGGCTTCCCCTTCCACTGGTGCCCAATAAGGCTATTCAATGCTACCTATGTAGTTGGAGCCCAGGGTCAGTCCATGTATAGTCTTTGGGTAGTGGTTTAGTCCCTGGAAGCTCTGGTTGGTTGACATTGTTGTTTTTATGGGGTCACAAGCCCCTTAACCAATTTTTTTAAAACAAAGATACCAGCTCCATTCTTAAAAAATTGATCAACAAGTGATGCCAATGCGGCTAGTTATATGCGAAACTACACAATCCCCTCATACTGTGCACGGAAATTGACTTCAAGTGGGTCAGTGACATAAATATGATTGATGGTCTGAAATACAAAACTCTTTGAAGAAAACTAATGGATAAATGATCACGACAATGAGTTTATTAATGTTCTCTTCAGTAAGGCACTTACATGTGAACAATAAGGAAAGTAGATAAATTGGCTACATAAAACCTTTAAGCTTTGTTCATTAGAATAGAGTAATTGGCAAAGAAAAAATTGTACAACGGTAGACAAAGTTCATAAGTCTTATATGTAATAGTGAATAAACATCACACAACACAGCAGCAAAATGTCATACAATTCAACTTAAAAATTGAGCAAAAATACTTGAAAACACGTGTCTTGAACATATTGTATACCACTCATCATTTTAGTGATTACAGAAATACAAAGCAAAATTACAAGGTACCCCTTTACATCCACTATGATGGCAATATTAGAAAGAAATAAAGAGCAGATAACAAGAATCTGGAGAAATTAGATCCCTGTTGGGACGCAAAGTGATACATTTATTATGCAGAGGAACTTTGTGTTTCCTGAGAAAGTTAGAGAATCACTATGGCAACCATTAATTCAATCCATGGATGTCCATCCCCAAATTGAGTGTAGGTTCATGTGTAAATACTGGGTGTAAACAGTAGTAACACCACTCACTACAGTACGAACAAGCTGAACAAGCTCAACGACCTCAGTGTTCTCCAGGAGATGAGTGGATAGACGGATACAGTGTAGACATAGACTGTTACTCTGAGTTCTAAAATGGAAGAAATACTTTATGCTAGAAAGTAGATAAACTTCAGAAACATCATGCTATTTAAAAACTGTTCTGGTGCAAAATGTTCTCTATTGTATCCTTCCATTTATGTGAACTAATAAGTGCAGGTAACATATAAACTTAGAAAGATTGGAGGCTGCTAGTAACTAAGGAAAAGGGTATATGAGGAGTGGCCACTAAGTAGAGAATTTCTTTAGTGGGTAATTAAAGTGCCTTAGAGCTAGTTAGAAGAAGCTGGTAGTTACATGTAGAGTGAAAGTGTTAAAGTACTGAATTGTGTTCTTTAAAACTGTTAATGTTACTCCCAATTAATTTTACCTTAATAAGAAAATACATTTTCTTTAAAACTCACTACATCAGAATTGCTTCCTGAACAACCGATTGGTTGAAACCGAAGTATTTTAGCAACTGAGAAGGTTTAACGCTGGACACTATTAAGCATAATGGATTACCTGCTCATTCAAAAAGAATATGGAGGAATACAAGGAGAATAGAAACAGGGTGCACGTTTATGGGTGGTGAAAAGCACACAGCCGGGGATGAGAATGAAAGAAGTTACTTCCAAAGGTTGGGTAATGGATGGTGGAGAGAGTGTGACAGGTCTGCAAAGGGTGAGCGGTATTCCCAGAAGTTCTACCCTGCGGAACAGCCTGGTAAGCTTCGTAAGGGTGACGAGCATGGAAGCTTTGTGCCACACTCTTATGCTTGGAAGCTACCTTTGGGGGGGAGCTCTGCATGGAAGTGCTTTTGCCTGCTGTACTCGGTGCTTTTCAAAAAGGAACACAATGGAGCCAAGGAAGGAGGCCTGCCCTTCTGTCCTGACACTGCCCAGCATCACTAGACACTAGCAAAGCATGGTATGACATCTGCTAGCAAAGATGTCCTTCCAAGATTTACCTGCACCGTTGCACAGCAGGGAATAAAGGGAAGGTTTCATCTGAGAGACAGTAAACAGATTAACTGAAACAAATTGTTCTACTAAAATGAATTTAGATAATTTTATCCCTGATCGAAAAAAAAAAAAACCTTCTTATTCATTTGACTGTTCATTGTTTTCTTGGTCTCTGATATTACTTTTGATTATGAGGAAGTTAGAAAGATGCATGACTTAGACAGGAACAGTATAAGTTATTTTCCTAAATACACATGTTATCAAACCAATTAATGATATTGGATTGTAGTAATGAATTTTAAAATGTTCCATTAATAGCCAGGCACTCTTATTCATAACAGGGGAGGGGCATAAATCTGCCAATCAGGGTCTCATATTCTAATGAGTTCCATCAAGGGGGAGATTCTACCGGGAACCCATACACAGAGAACTAGCTGTCCTAACAAGAAGGCTTTGTGATCCCCAAAAATAAAACCAGCCATATTTAGACCAGGTTGAACAACCATAAGAGTAACTATTATACTAATATCAAGTGATACAATTACAGTGTCCCTATTCTAAGATGATTATTTTTCTAGCATTTTCCTAGAGGAAAGTATTATGTGCTAGAACTACATTGTTGCAATTGTGTGTAAAGGTTATTATTTTACAGGATGAAAATCCTTTCTCAACTTTGAAATTTGCTTCTGAAGAGCGAGCTCCAACTTCACATTTGTGAAGCAGCAGGAGACCATTATCTTGTGACAATGTTTCATTGCATCGACATTATCTTTAATTATCTTTGCCACCACTAATTTTGAGCCTGAAGAGTTGGAAGTCTGATCCTTACCAGTTGTACGACTGTGCCTTCCTTCTCCGAGGATGAGCCTAGAAGAGAAGCAAACCTTAACCAAAGGTGGAGCCGAGGCACAAGTTATATTTTCGAAACATTTCTGAAGACACTGAATATATATTGCGAGTCTTCGTAGTCATGTGACCTTCCTCTCACATGACCTATGCATGTCGCTCTCTAAGGCATCTATCCTCATCATATTGCTCTTTTCAAAGGATTTCTGAGTGAGTTTTATCTAGCTTTGGCCTGAAATATTTTTTTCTATTTTGTGAATACACTCCATAGGAGTTTAATAAGCACTAATTCTATAGAAAGATAATGGGCAGTACGGGGGTGGGGCAATGGAGGAGTAAGAAGGCAATTCCATGAGAAATAAAAAGCAGCGAGCAAGAACACAGAGAACAGATGGCCTTGTTTAAGTGACATGTTTTTACAAGAATGTAAGTCACCTGCACGAAACTGAAAGGCTTTCGCAAGGCTAAGGACACTTCCCTGTATAAATGTGACGTCTAGGGGCTGAAAGCTGGCTTTGTGTTTAAGAACCCTTGGTACTTTCTCTCTTGTAGAAGACCTAGGTTCAGTGTCTGGCACCTGCATGGGTCTCAGAACCAGCCGTACATCATTCTAGGGGGACGCCTTATCCATGCCTCTGTGGGCACCAGGTAAAGACGGGCCATCTCATGCTTGCGGATGAATCACTCATACACATGAAAACAGAAATAAAACTTAAAAAACCGCAAGTTTCAGTATTTCGAAACTTTATCCCGGAACTCTTAGTGCTTAAGAGCCCATCCCCCCCCCCCCCAACATAACTGGCTTTCTACTGTTATTTTCTCTGAGTTAGCGCAGCATCCAAGTTTGCTCTTCTGGCACCCCAAAACTTGTGTAACCTGCTTCCGGGATGTAAACCCTTATAGAAAGTAGGCATTGCTTTTCATTGTTCAATCAGTGGTAACTTTATTATTTTCTAGCAGTAACAATACGGCGGCTCTAAAAGCCACAGACTAAACGCGAAGCTGGAAAATTCTAACACGCAGCCAGGAAAAGTCATAAACGTAGTCCTTCCCCCACAAAATTCTTTATGACATTTTTATGTAATCTTTTCTGGTCACATGATCATGCAGACCTCGAGCATGAGTTTATCTGAAGGCAATGACAGGCGTGCTGCCTGTCAGTGCCTGGTCATTCCTGCTATACCACTGGGCGCATCTCACAGGGAGAAACTACCTTCTTGTTTGAAATGGAGTCACATGGAAAAGCAGCTGAAGGCAGCAGACAGGCAACACTTGTGCTGCGTCTTAGTTGACACAGCTGTGACGGTGGTGAGACGTGCACCTGAGCCCTTGTCTCCAGATAGAAATACAATAATATTGAGCATCAGGCTCATGAAATCCAAGTCAAAAGATTGTCTTCGGATAACAAAACAGCTTCGATGGGGAAAACATTTTAAAGTATGAGTTAGTAATTTAACCAGAGGCGTTGGTTTACACTTGTAATCCATGCTCTTGAAAAGTGCAGGCAGGAGGATCAGGAGTTCGAGGCCAGCCACAGCTACATAGTGACTTCAACACCGTCAAAACCCAAACCAAACCAAAACACAAAACTCAAATCAATACGTTAAATTATTACCATTATTAGCATGGTTGGTTTACATATGAACTATTGGGATGTAATTTACTGCCATGCTGTTATTTTTATACAAGCCTGTAGACACGTCGGGGAGTTAGATTAAGGAGTGTGTAATACTGTTGCTCAGCCTGCTTGGTTGTGGTATTGTTTGTTATATTAAGGCTGAAAAAATTGACAGTGTGTAAAGGCCTCCATTGCTGCTGGAAATACCATCACAAGGAAGACAATTTCTTATTTTCATGTTCTTAACAAGTGTTCTTGGAAAAGAACTTAACTGAACATGTTTGAGCCTAGAGAATAAAATGGCGAGCGGGCTCCAGTGGCTTTAGGCTACAAATCTCAAGACGTTCTGCTTTCATTTAACCTCCTGAAGCAAGCTATTTCTTGTCACTAATTCCAGTCACCAGTTAGGACTACACAATGTATATGTCAATGAATTATATGTGTATTTTGTTCAGTTATAAAAATCAGAATAAATGCATTATCTAAGTTATTTTAATTATTTAATTTTCATGCCACTTCAAAGGAGAATTAGGGATATTAGACATTTCTCTGCCTCATCTCTATCTGTGTATCTATCTATGCATCTATGTTCTATGTATGTATGTATGTACCTATCTTTCTATCACCTATCATCTACCATTTATTAGACTATTACTTAGCATGACTTCACTTTTTTAACTCTTCACTGACAAAATAACACCCCTATCCACATTTCTTTGTTTTGTTTTTTAATTTTATTTTTGTATTAGATATATTTCTTTATTTACAGTTCAAATGTTATTCCCTTTCCCAGTTTCCCGTCCATAAGCTCCATCCCTTTCCCTTCCCCCATACGGGTGTTCCACATTTCATAATCTATTTTTCTTTAGTGGAGAAAAAAAGGGCTTTGACACTTGTATTGCTTTAAATACGCTTGGGCAGTGGGAGGTGGCATTAATAGGTGGTGTGGTCCTGTTGGAGTTGGTGTGGTCTTGTTGGAGTAGGTGTGGTCTTGTTGGAGTAGGTGTGGTCCTGTTGGAGTAGGTGTGGTCTTGTTGGAGTAGGTGTGGTCCTGTTGGAGTGGGTGTGGTCCTGTTGGAGTAGGTGTGGTCTTGTTGGAGTAGGTGTGGTCCTGTTGGAGTAGGTGTGGTCCTGTTGGAGTAGGTGTGGTCCTGTTGGAGTAGGTGTGGTCCTGTTGGAGTAGGTGTGGTCCTGTTGGAGTAGGTGTGGTCTTGTTGGAGTGGGTGTGGTCCTGTTGGAGTAGGTGTGGTCCTGTTGGAGGTAGTGTGTCATTGTAGGTGTGGGCTTTGAAGCTCCACCCTGTGCAGAAGAGTCAGTTTTTCCTGGCTACAGTCAGATCAAGATGCAGAACTCTCAGTGTCAGCTCCTTGTCCAGTGTCTGCCTGGATGTTGCTATGTTTCCTGCCATGATGGTAATGGACTAAATCCCTGAAACTAAGCCAGCCCCAATTATGTGTTTGCCTTTATAAGAGTTACTTGGGTCATGACGTCTCTTCACAGCAGTAAAACCCAAAGACAACACTGTGTTCGAAATGGTGGGCATTTGTAAATAAAGAATTATTAATGACTTATTAATCGAAACTTCTTTACATATTTAAAATGCAGGCAATTTTGTTTGTACTGAAGAAATGCAGGAAGTGTGTGTACTTAGTTTTAAATGTGATCCTGCCTTTGCCTCCTGGATGTGCTAAGGAGAAAAAAGAGCGAAATATAGTTAAGTCTGGCTATTCACATATTTCTTACTTATTCCGAGGGAACACATTGCTCTCTGGATAGCAAACAGAGAAGGCATAGCAGAAGAAGTAATCTTTTTATATTAGTTATAGAACATCACCAGCCAAAAATAAACCACAATAATAAAATAGTAAAAAAAATATATAACCCTCATATCCCTTAGAACACCCAAGATGTATTTTTTCTTGGGGACTTAAAGTTTCAGTCATCAAAGAATGATGACCACAATACCCACAGATTTATTTAATTGGAAATTTTGGGCCAAGCAAGGTAATATTCTGATATATTTTACTTTTTAATTTCAGCTCAGTGGAGCTACGGTTCCCTAAATGATTCTGTGTCAGAATAATTGTTAGCAATGTTATTTATGTTCATCCGTCTTCTCAGACTCTGCACTTCATGCAGGATATTCTAATTGGCTTTAGAGTGCTGTTGTGTGGTAAAATGACACCCACCTTTCCCTCTAAATGAAGAGGAAAACTACTGAAGAGCCTAAACAATGGATAACAATGGATGACAATGGCTGGTGACTAATCAGTAAGACAGATTGAGGCCCCCCTCCCTACACACACTTACTTCGGTAAGAGAATTATGTACACACAATGGCAATATGAAGATATTCAACACCAGGCACTGGGCTGTCGTGTTTGTTTTTAGTCTGGCTTGACACTGACCCAGCTTTATTTCTGTGTTGAGGTTACATCTCAGGTTTATGCAAAAGAAATTTGGGGCCATTTAGAAAGTATTTCCCACACATTTGAAATCATGTCAAAAAATTTAAAATGTAAATATGAGTGGAAAAAAAAATCTTCTTCCTGCGCCTAACTTTTATTTTCTTCTCCAAGTCAGTACACAGAAAGGTAAAGATTTTTCTAGAACATAAACATATCAAATTTTCTTAGTATAGGTACAGCAGGAAAGACCAAAAATTAGAAGGGGAAAAAAATCCTTCAGTGTGCAATATTAACATTGTTTCTTTTAGGTCTACTGACTCACACTTATTTAGACCACTGTCTGATTCTTAGTATAACTACTGTAAGTTTCTTTTTTAAACTGAGACCTTCAGAGTAGGTACAAGTCAATGACAATTTATAAAACTGCAGGCGTGGAAATTAGAGATAGGATCTAGGAACAGTTGACACTGGCCAGACCATTGCATGACATCGCTATCATTAAATTTCATTCAAATAAGATAAAGAAGTGAATATTAAGAGGACTACATGTTGAAACTTTAGGACCCTTTGCAATAATACACACATGCATGTACATTCTGTTCTTTGGGAAGCTTTAGAATGGACAGGTGAGGTACAAATGTGCTTTGAATCTGTAATTATTATTTTATGAAATTTTATCTATTTCATAGTGATGATAAGTAAATTTAGGATGTGCTAGCAAAGTGTCCTAACATTGACATAAGTCTTTAGCATCCTTTACATTTTGTTTTGAGATTAAATCCTCAAAGTTGCCTAATTGTGAACCTTACAGGGCTTAGAGTCACCTTGGAAAGGGCCTCTGGGCAGACTTTCTGGTGATGAACTCACCCACATTCTCTCTGAGCATGCCAGTTTTAACATGAGGAAAGACACTCACATACTTATAAATTAGGATGCTATTGATGAAAAGGTAAATTGTGACAGCGGTATGATGAGAAGAAGAAGCCAGATGTGCCTGAGGCATAGGAAATAAGTGGACAGGATGACAGGAAGTCAGTCACACCAGAGGCTGCCAACAGAAGGCAGAGATCAGGGTACATGGTGTAACACTTCCTCTAGCAAGCATGATGGGAAATTAACTGCTAATTCTTAGCCAGGTAGCAGCTAGTGACCTTGGCGGAAAGACAAACCACCAGAATGAAACATTAATATTATGTCATATTATATAATGATATAGTAATGATAAATACGACTTAATAGCATTAATGGTTTTAGATAAATGGATTTTCTTAATAGTCTTGAACAGGTTTGATAGTCTAATTAGGCCAGAGAATGGGAGTACCCATCCCATCAAAAAGAAACTTCAGTTATCTGACTCTAAAGGTAATAAATGAAAATATATTCAGATGTATTTAAAGATATCAATAAGTACATAAGGAAAATGGAATAATTATGATACTTCATAATTACGATACTTTTCGGTTTTATAACATCTAGTATAGATGACATCTAGATTTGCATATGTTGACTAAACACAATGTTGGGTGTGTTAAAAACTGTTTGCTGAAAACATGCACTTCAAGGAGACCTTAGTTTAGAACGGTCTAAAGTGAGTTTTCAAGGGAAAAAAAACCCACCTATGTCAAGGGTTCTATAAGTTGTATTGATTGAGTAGACTCTCTTCACGGCTGTGGAGAGTTGGAATGCTGTGGATTAAGGGCTATATCATCTTGGGCTTTGTAGTCCTTTCAAAAGCTCGTTGTTAATCTTTCTGTATGACTTAACAGACCACTAGTTTCCAGCAACCCAAAGCTCAGAGTGTCATCAAAGAACATGTAAAACCATTCCCAGTTGTCTCTGCATTGTTCTAACACATCCAGCCAGAGTTCCTGTGAGCGTGCCCGAAAGAAAACCAACTCAATTGATCTCTGACTTCCTTTTCTTCTGTAAATATTTGTGCAGCTGCACCCATATCGGAATGTGTTATTTTGGGGCAATCTCAATCAAAATTCCTAGTCTATGATCACTCATATATGGCTCATGAGTGTAGGGAGCCATTCTGAGCTATACAGTCACAGGGTGCTCAGCCCTAAGATGGCTGCTGTAAGATTATGAGATTGTTGGACAAAAGCTTCTCCCAGGAAGATTCCAGGAACAATCACAGGATGTTTCAGCCTGAACAAACACCAGATGTCTCTGAGCAGATTCCTGAGAAGGGCTTGACCTTTTCAAAGAAAGAATATGTCCCCGGAAGACTGTTGCCTCAGTGTCTAAGGAGAATATCTTGCAGTTTAATGATTCACCTTATGTCCTTGAGCACTTCCCCCGCCCTAAGTTTCAGTTCCTGCTTCAATTCCTGCTTCAGAGCTTTAAATGCTGTACATTCCTCTCAATAAACAGACCTTGACAACAGAACCGTGTTTGATCTCCTTCTTTTCTTCCCCCGCCCCCTTGACCCTCAGGTAGCACCTCTTTGGGACCCGGAATAACTGGACCTGCTGGATGGGCCACATGAGTAAATTTTCTCATTCTTGTTCAGGTGACAGAAGTGCTTTATGTGGACAATACTGCACACCCATATAGAGTCGCAAGGATAATGCATTTTCTCAAGAAGTCACCAAGTTACACTAGGTACCAGCATGGGCCATTTTTGTCCATTTACCATTTTACCATTTCTGACTCAAGTGGATGTTAGTGCTTTTTCTGTTATTTGTTTGTCTGGGTTTTTCGTTTGTTTGTTTTTTCTGCCTACAAGATATGCTGTTACAATTGTGGACAAGACATTATGGGAATAAACAACACTCTCTGATTGGATTTGAGACCTGCGGTGGTTTGAATAAGTTTCGTCCCATAGGCTCATGTGTTTGCATGCTTGGCCCATGGGGAGCATAACTATGAGGAGGTGTGGCCTTGTTGGAGTGGGTGTGGCCTTGTTGGAGTGGGTGTGGCCTTGTTGGAGGAAGTGGTCACTGTTGGGGTTGGCTTTGTGGTCTCCTTTTATGCTCAAGCTCTGCCCAGTGCAGAGGATAGACTCCTCCTGTCTGCCTTCAGATCAAGTTGTAGAGCTCTCAGCCCCCTCTCCGGCACCATGTCTGCCTGCCTGCATGCTACTATGCTTCCTTCCATGATGATAATGGACTGAACCTCTGAAACTGTAAGCCAGCCCCAATTAAATGTTTTCCTTTATATGAGTGGCCTTGGTGGTAGTGTCTTTTCACAGTAGTAAAATCCTAACTAAGACAAGACCCATTTTACAAGTTGGAACCTATGCCTTAGTGGCCGAGAACCTGAGATTGGATAGGCCATGGGCCTGGGGGAAAACAAATACTATTATTATACCTTTACCTGTAGATCAGCCCCTCCCTCAGACATCTTCAGAGAACACCCCTCTCTCAGCAGCCGGGAACTAACACAGAGACCCACAATGGACGATGTACAGAGAGTGAAGAACTTTGAAACACTCGGTCCTAAATGGGAGAGATGTCTTCATCAAACCTGTTCCATCAGGACTCAGGGCAGTGTGTTGAAGGGGAGGCAGAAAGATCGCAGGACCCAGAGGCTGTGGATGACCCAAGGAATTAGTGTCTTCTAGACACAACAGGACTGATGAACATATGATCTCAGAGACTGTAGGGCAAGCATAAGGACTACACAGTTTCAAGTCAGAAGGGCTGCCAGTGCCAAGAGGGGAGTGTAGATACAGATCCCCACCACTAATCAGGAATCTATCTGCAATTGATCCCATGTGCAAAGGAAAAAAACTTCTTCAATGGAGTCTCACTGGATATATTAACCATACTTCAGGGTAGGCCCCATTCCTAGCAGTAGGTGGCCAACGTAAGGTAAACTCAATAGTGTTTTCTATAGACTTTGGTTTTTGTATCATATTGCTTTGTTTGGGCATTTTTTTGTCTTATTGTCATTTTGCTTATCTTTTATGGTTTTTGGTTGTTTGTGTTTTTCTCTTTGTGGTCTTTTTCTCATTCTTGTCATTTAACAGTGTTTTGAAGAGGGAGAGAGAGAAAGAAAGATCATGGAGCCATGTGGATTGGGAGGTAGAGAGGATCTGGTAAGATTTGGGGGAGGGAAAAACATGACCAGAATATATTGTATGAAAATTATTTTCAATAATAATAAAACAGAATAAAGTTACTAATTATTAAAAAAAGACACAAAAGTTTAACTAAAAGTCAAAGAAAGATAAAAGTATTTGGGGGGAAACAGCATCAACAAAATTTGGTGTATTAGTAGTTCTGTTTGATATTTATAATAATTTAAGCCAGAAGTATTTAAATAATGAAGGATATTTATTATTCCTAGTCTTTGCACATGAAAAACTAGGAGTCCTAGGCAATATAGTCAATGATCAGAAATCACAGCCTACCAGGATTAGAATTTAAAACCATCTCAGAAAAAAAACTATGAAACTGCAAACTTAAAAGAAATGAAAGAAAATTTAATTATATTATAATTTAAAAACAGATGTTATTCTTTCTTCTCTATAGAACATAGATTTTTTTCATACAAAAATTTTTCTTGCAAATATTCTGATTGTAGTTCCTTTCCCCCAACTCCTCCCAGATCCTCCCTGTTTCCCCAGCTATTCAAATACACATTCTTTCTTTTGCTCTCTCATTAGAATACAAACACACTTCTAAAAAATAATTAAATGAGACAAATTAAACAAACAAACAAACCACAATAGAACAAAACTAAAAACAAAACAGCAAAAGAAAAAGTGTAAGAAACACGTAACCAATGCATGCACATTTGCACACACACAGAAAACACATAAAAACAAAATCAGAAACCACCATGTATAAGCAGAACATCTGTAAGGTTAAAAATATGCCCAGTTAAAGCATTCTGAGACAAAAATATCCCCCAAAAAGTCATTTTTTGTTGGTCATCTACTGCTGGTCATGGGGCCTGCCTTTAAGTGTGATTTTTATACCCCGTGAGACTCCACTGAGAAAACATTTTTTTTTCCTTTTTTGAGCAGTTATCAATTAGACAGGTTTTAGGTTAGGGATGGAGCTTGTGTCTACTTCCCCTCTCACCCCGGAAGCTCATCTGGCTTAGACCTGTGCAGGCCCTGTGCATTCTGCTGCAGTCTCTGTGTTCACCTGTCTCACTCCTGTGTGTCTAGAAGACCTTGTTTCTTTGGTAGTCTCCCATTCCCACCGGCTCTGACAATCTTTCTTCCTCCTTTTCTGTGGGGGGTTTCCTGAGTCCTAAAGGGGGAGGGAATTAATGGAGACATCCCGTTTAGGGATGAATGTCCCAATGTCTCTTATCCTCTACATACTGTCCAGTTGCAGGTTTCTGTGTTTGTTTCCATCTGCTACAGAAGGAAATTTCTCTGTTGATGGCTGAGCAAGATACTGACCTATGAGTACGGCAGACGATCAGTAGGAGTTATTTTATTTATATTTTCTGTAGCAGAATAGATGTATTTGGTTTTCCTCTAAGTCCATGGTCTACCTAGTCTCAGGTCCTTGACGGCCCAACGAGTTGTATACATGGACTCCATCTCATGAAGTAGGACTTAACTCAAACCACACATTGGTTGGTTACTCTACCAACCAATTGTACCGCCATTGTACCAGTGTATCTTGCACTATATATCAAAGGGGTTGTAGCTGGGTCGATATTTACCTTTCTCTTTTGGTGGCATGCAAAAGGTCTTCCTTCCAGTATCATGAACACCAGTCGATGGGTTTGAAGGCTGTAATTTGACACCAATCCTCCTTCTCCATGTCCAGTGAGTTGTGTGGGTGCTGTCTTCAGCAATAGCGCTTTACTATCAGTTTGTGGAGAGCAAACTTTAGTTCTGGCAATAGTTCTGGGTTGTTTGTGGGTTTCCGTGGAACCCCTTTGGTCAACAGCTTGATTAGATGTAACCCATTGCCAGAACTGAAAGTCTGTGTGTTGGTAAGCTATCTAGTTGGGGATTTACCTCCCTTACTATTTGATGATCTCAATTTAGATTTCACCCATATGTGTACACTTTAAGAAGTATATAGTGTATTAGCTTTCCATATGATCCCTCAAATGGCCCTTTGTTTTAACTGTACCTCCCCATATTCCATGAATTACTCTCCTAGTCCTTCATCCTACCTGTTTTATCCTCCCATCCAAGTACACCCTTGTTTATTCATATCTATTCTGTTTCCTCTTCATGTGAATGGTCCTTCTACCCCTCCTACTCTCTATAAGTAAGGCTTACTCTATTGATTATAATGATTATAGCTCATTTACTTAAGAGTAAAGATCCACGTATAAGAGAATACATACCATATTTGTCCTTTGAGTCTGGGTTACCTTACTCAGGATGATTTTTTTCCTAGTTCCATCTATTTACCTACAAATGCCATTTTTTAAAGCTGAGGAATATTCCATTGTGTGAATCTATTATGTTTTCTTTGTCCAACCATATATTTATAAACACCTATGCTGTTTCCCTTTCTGTCTACTATGAATAGAGCAGAAATGGACATGGATGAGCAAAAGTATCTATAATAGGATGTGGAGTTCTTGGGGCATACACCCAAGGATATAGCTAGATCTTCAGTTAAATCTATCTCCAAGTTCCTGAGGAAGTGCCATGCTGATTTCTATAGGATCAGGAGCAGATTGTAGTCCCATCAGCAATGGCTGAGAGTTCTCCTTACTCCAATCCCTGCCAGACTGAACTGTCATTTGTTTTACTGATCTTGGCCATTCTGACCGGGGTAAGATGAAATCTCAAAGTAGTTTTGATTTGCATTTCCCCGATGACTAAAGAAGATGAACACTTAAGTGCTTCATGCTCATTTGTCTTTCCTCATTTGATAACTGCCTGTACCTCATTTTTAATTGGGTATCTGTTCTCTCGATGTCCAGGTTTTTAAATTGTTCATGTACTTTAGAGATCAGCCTTCTCTGAGACATGTAGTTGGGAAAAGGTTTTCCCGTTATGTAACCTGCCACTGTGTCTAAATTATGTCCTCTGCCATTTTCAGTTTTGTGAGGTCCCATTTGTTTACTGTTGTTCTTAGTCCCTTTAATACCAGTGTTCTATTCAGAAAGTCTCTTCCCTGTGCTAATGGTTTCAGGGCTTTTCTCTACTTTCTCTTTCATTAGGTTCACTTTATTGAGCCTTACACTGAGGCGCTTGATCCATTTGAAATTAGGTTCTGTGCAGGGTGATAATCATGGATCTGTTTGGATTCTTCTGTAGGCAGCCATCTAGTCAGTCTATCCGAAGATGCTGTGTGTGTGTGTGTGTGTGTGTGTGTGTGTGTGTGTGTTTCTGGCGTCATTATTAAAAATTGTGGACTTATGTCTGAGACTTTAATTTGAGTTCATTGATCAGTGGACCAATGCGTCTGTTATAATGCCAAGACCATGCTGTCTTTATAATTATAGCCCCGCAGTACAACTGGAAATTGGGAGTCACGATCCTTCTAACAGCTTTAGCTATCTTGTAATTCTTTATCTTCACGTGAAGCTGAAAATTGTTCCTTCAAGTTCTGTGGAGAACTGTGTTGACATTTTGATGGAAAGTTTGTTAAATATTCAGATTCCTCTTGGTAGGATGGCCATTTTCACTTAATTAATCCTACCATGAGCAAGGAAGAGCTTTCCATCTTCTGATATGTTACTTGATTTATTTCTTTAATGCGTTAAAATTTTCAATATACAAGTCCTTCACCTCCTTGGATAGTTTCTGCAAGACCTTTTTAAGGCTATTGTGAAACATCTTTTTCCTGATTTCTTTCTTTCTTTCTTTTTTCCCCATCTTTATTAACTTGGGTATTTCTTATTTACATTTCGATTGTTATTCCCTTTCCCGGTTTCTGGGCCAACATCCCCCTAACCCTTCCCCCTCCCCTTCTCTATGGGTGTTCCCCTCCCCATCCTCCCCCCCATTACCGCCATCCCCCCAACAATCATGTTCACTGGGGGTTCAGTCTTGGCAGGACCAAGGGCTTCCCCTTCCACTGGTGCTCTTACTAGGCTATTCATTGCTACCTATGAGGTTGGATTTCTTTCTTGATCCGTGTTTTGTATATAGGGATCTTTGTGTGTTAATTTTGTATCCTGAAACTTTGTTGAAAGTGTTTATCAGTTCTAGAAGTGTCCTGGTAGAGGTTTTAGGGTCATGTATACATGCAATTATTTCATCTACAAATAAAGATATTTTTACTTATTCCTTTCCTATTTGTATCCTCTTGATCCCCTTTAGATGTATTATTGCTCTAGCTAAGACTTCAAGTGCCATGCTGAATAGGTATGTAATGGACAACCTTGTCTTATTCGTGATCTTAGTTAGAAATGCTTTGTGTTTCTTTCCATATATATTGACGTTACCTGCGGGCTTGCTGACAACTGCCTTCTTTGTGTTAAGGTATGCCCCTTGTATCCCTAGTTTTTCCAGGAGTTTTATCATGAAAGGGTGTTGAATTTTGTCAAAGACTTTTTATGCATATAATGAGATGATCATGTGGTTTTGTCTTTGTTTATATGATATACCATTTATCAATTTATGAACTATCCCTGACTCTCTGGGATGAAGCCTACTTGGTCATGGAGGATGATGTTTTTGATGCGTTCTTGGATTCAGTTTGCAAATATTTTATGGAGAAGTTTTGCATCTATGCCTATAAAAAGAATTGCTGTATAATTCCCTTTTTTGATTTTAGATAAATTGAGGTCTTGTAATAGGAATTGGGCAATATTCCTTTTGTTTATATTTTGTGGAATAATTTGAGGAATGTTGCCACTAATTCTTCTTCGAAAGTCTGCTAAATTCTGTGCTGAATCTATCTGGCCCTGACCTTTTAGGGGTAGGGTGGTTGAAAGACTTTTAATTACTGCTTCTATTTCACTGAGGATAATGGGTCTGTTTAACTTGCTTCTGTGTAGGTTTCTCAGTTTGGTGGAGTATAGGTTTTCACTGTGTCTTTACATTTCTCTGGACTTCTTCATGACTTACTAATTTGCATCTTTCCCCTCTTTTCATTAATTTGGCTAAGGGTTTCTAAAAATGATTTATTTTCCTCAAAGAATAAAAATCTTCATTTCATTGATTCTTTGTCTTGTTTTGTTTCTTTGCTTTCCCTTTATTTTTTCTATTCTATTGATTTGATCCAAATTTGATTATTTCTTGTCATCTTCTTCTTTTGGGTGTTATTTCTTCTTTTTGTTCTAGAGCTTTCAGGCATGCTGTTAAGTTACTAACATGAGAGCTCTACATTTTTTTAAATGTAGGTACATAGTGCTATTATTTTGTTTTTTTTTTTACAATTGCTTTCAGTGTTTCATAAGTTTGGACGTGTTATGTATTCATTTTCTTTCAATTCTGGAAAGTCTTTATTCTGTAGCTTTTCACTTGACCTTTTTTTTTTTTTTTTCATTTAGTTGTGAGCAGTGCTAAGTGTCTCAACTTCCCATTTTTTCTGTTTTCACTGATATCCAGCTTTATTCCATGATGCTCTGAGAGGATGCAGGGTGTCATTTTAACTTTCCTCTATCTTTTGAGACTTTCTTTGTTCCTAAGTGTGTATTCAATTTTGGAGAAAGTTTCATGGACTATTAAGAAGGCAGTGTATTATTTGGTGTTCAGGTGAAATGTCTTGCAACTATCTTCTAAGTCCACTTGATTTGGGGTGTTATTCAGCTTCAGCATTTTTCTGTTTAGTTTTTGTCTATCTTCTGGTTCCAGCGTGGGGTATCAAAGTCACCCCCATCACAGTGCGATGATAAATAGTTGTTGTAGTTTTCTTTTATGAACTTGGTTACTCCTGTGTTTGGTACATGGACGTTTAGGATTGTAATGTCCTCTTGGTGGATTTTTCCTTTCGTGTCTCCTTAGTGTTCTTCCCTTATTTTTACATCTTCCAAGATTTCTTGAATATTTTGTGCCTGAAATTTGAAATTTAACAAAATCGTTTTGACTGAGATATCCATTCTTTTTCAACTCTTATATTCTGCCAGTGACGCTTGCCTCTGAGGTTTTTGTTAGACTTTCTAAAATTTTCATTTCCAGTTTCACCTAAGTTTGAGCTTTCTTTTGTGATTCTATTTCTACTCTCATGTCTCAAACTGCTTTCTTAATTTCATCCCACCATTTCTTTGTGTTTTCATAGAGTTCACTCCCAGGTCTCTAGTAAACTACTTGCTGCGTTCTCCCACCACTCCCTGCTCCTACCTCCAGTGGATCACACAAATCTTCCACCCCAAACATCTCTCACCCATGTCCTTGCTTGATTCCGACCTCCAATTCCAACAGGCATTTCTTGGGAGCCTGCAGACTACTCCAGCCAGGGAAAAAAATAAGCTAACTGCAGATCTCCACCTCTTTCTCTTCCTCTCCAAATTCAGTCCTGCAGGTTCATCTTCAGCTCAGTAGCAGACTACCTGATACAGCCTCCCCTTCCACTCTGCTCTAATCTCCAGTGGATCATACAGACAGACCTTCCCCTCCAACCTTCGCTTACACTGCTTATTCTATTATGTCAGACACAAACACCAGCAGGCATTCCCTGGGAATCCACAGGCCACAGGGCAAGGGAAGACGGTAGGATAACTGCAGATCTCCATCTCTCCTTCCTCTTTCCCAAGCTTTGCAGTACCATCTCCAGCTTCATAGCAGAGGGCCCGCTGCAGCCTCCTCTTCCTCCCTGCCTCATCCCCTGTGGATCACATAGATATTCCCATCCCATCTTCCTTCCCCCATCCACTGCTTTATCAAAACCACCAACTCCAGCAGGTATTCCTTGGGGACTCTCGAGCCAAGATGGCCAGAGAAACAAGCAGCTAGTGAAGCATGTGGGCAAGCCTCAGATCTTCACTCTCTCTCCTCTCCTCCAAATCTCATCCCCCAGACTCATCCCCAGTTCTGTAGCAGACTTCCTGTTGTCACCTCTCCTCACTATGCCCATATTCTGAAAGGAGTAAGCAGATCCTGGTGGATCTTTCTTTTCTCATGTGAACTTATTTTCCCTCAGCCCATGTCCATCCCAAGCGTCAGCTCCTAATACCCAGAAACACATTTTATCTAGAAACTCCAGTAGCCACACCTTTCACACAGCAGTTCCCAACCAGGCAACACAAACCTACCACACTCTCTTGAGAAGCAGAGGGCAACAGAAACCAAAAAACACTCACCCAACAAAGATAAAAATGTGCTATCAACCACCTAGAATAACAACCATCCCTAAACCAGAAACCTAGATCCCAGCATAACATACTGAATGCTTTTCAGTATGTCTCCATTATAGCCTAGAAAATTCTACCATGGTATGCAGCTGATGCATAAGAATAAAACAACAATAAAAACAACAACAACAACTTAAAGCCATTATGAATAGAATAGAGGTCCTTAAAAAAGGAATGGATTATTCATTTAAAGAAATCTATGAAAACACAAACAGTAGAAGGAAATGAAGTAAACAGTTTAAGACCATAACGGAAAAGGAATCAATAAAGAAAAACCAACAAAGGGAAAACTGGAAATGCAAAATTGAGGAACTCAGGGAGGAACCTCAGAGGAACCCTCAGCAAGGGAAGATAAGAGGTAGAAGAGACAATCTCAGGTGTTCAAGACCCAGTAGAAGAAGTGGATACTTTGGCCAAAGGCAATGTTAAATCTAAAAATCTACTGGCACAAAATATTCAGGGACTCTGGGACACTGTGAAAAGACAAAGTCTAAAAATAATAGGAATGAAAGATGAAGAAGAAATGTAGGTCTAAGGCACAGAAAATATTTTCAACAAAATCATAGAAGAAAATTTCCCTAACCCAAGAAATAAATAGTCCCAACCAGAAAAAAAATCAAAAGAGGAGAAACACACATGCATGAACACAAATGCATACACACACACACACACACACACACACACAAGCTTGTGTGAATGAGCTTGCCTGTCACAAAATAACCAGAATTAACAAACACTGCTTATTGATATATCTCAGCATCAATGGCCTGAACTCTACAGTAAAAATCTACCCTTTATGTTATTGTAAAAACTCCATAATTTTATAGGTTAATGTAAAAACTCCACAGTAAAATTCTCCTTCTTATGTTAATGTGTATTTCTTGAATGTGACAGGACAAACTTACCTAAAGTACTTTACCTAAAGGTAATAGGATGGAAAAGTTATTCAAGAAAAATGGATGCCTCCACATCAAACCAGATACACTCAAACTAATAGAAGAAAAAGTGGGGCAGCATCTGGAACACATGGGCACTGGAGAAAATTTCCTGAACAAAACACCAATGGCTTATGCTCTAAGATCAAGAATCGACAAATGGGATCTCATAAAACTGCAAAGCTTCTGTAAGGCAAAGGACACTGTGGTTAGGACAAAACAGCAACCAACAGATTGGGAAAAGATCTTTACCAGTCCTAAAATTGATAGAGGGCTTATATCCAAAATATACAAAGAACTCAAGAAGTTAGACTGCAGGGAGACAAATAACCCTATTAAAAATGGGATTCATTGAAGGTGTCTACAAAGCATCGCACGATGAGTAGGCCCTTGTTGCTCTAGAGAATGCTTGCTGTCTTTGGTCCAATCCCAGAGCAGCCTCTGCTAGGCTAGTCCTGCCCCAGTTAGTGCTCTTGGGGTACCAGAGACCTGGCCCCACCCTGACTGCTCTAGGCTGACAGTGTCCTACTTCCCTGGACTTGTACCACCTTAACTAGCATCTTCCTACTCTCCTGTATCCTTGTCTGGAAAACTTGCTTCCTAGCACCAGACCTTCCTTAATGTGTGCTTGTTTTCCTTTCACTTCTCTTTCCTACAGGAGTGGGATGGACATCGGGTCCACAGGACAGTAAGCTGCCACTGATCTTCATGACAGCCCCCTTTTTATCTTGTTTTGAGACAAGATCTCACTGAATTATCCTTACTGGCCTTAAAACTTGGGATCCTCATGCCTTAGACTCCAGCATTTCAAGTATAAACTGCTGTGTCCAGTCTACGGGTCATTTTGGTGAACCACCCCTGTAAGACCGAGCTCTGGAGATGGGGGTCAAGCACCCAGTTTTATTTAAAGATTTATTTATTAATTTATTATATATATATGTACACTGTAGCTGTCTTCAGACACACCAGAAGAGGGCATCGGATCTCTTTACAGATGGTTGTGAGCCACCATGTGGTTGCTGGGAATTGAACTCATGACCTCTGGAAGAGCAGTGGGGTGCTCTTAACCGCTGAGCTATCTCTCCAGCCCCTCAAGCACCCAGTTTTGAGTTATTAATGCCTAACCTCTCCCATGTATGACACAGTATCTGCCTAATAAATTTGTGTGGAAAGAAAAAATGGGGTTCAGAGCTAAACAAAGAATTCATAGCTGAGGAATGTTGAATGGCTGAGAAACACCTAAAGAAATGTTCAACATCTTTAGTCATAAGGGAAATGCAAATCAAACAACCCTGAGATTCCACCTCACACCAGTCAGAATGGCTAAGATCAAGAACTCTGGTGACAGTAGATCCTGGCGAGGATGTGGAGAAAGAGGAACACTCCTCCATTGTTGGTGGGATTGCAGACTGGTACAACCATTCTGGAAATCAGTCTGGAGGTTCCTCAGAAAATTGGACATTGCACTACCTGAGAACCCAGCTATACCTCTCTTGGGCATATACCCAAAAGATGCCCCAACATATAACAAAGACACGTGCTCCACTATGTTCATAGCAGCCTTATTTATAATAGCCAGAAGCTGGAAAGAACCCAGATGCCCTTCAACAGAGGAATGGATACAGAAAATGTGGTACATCTACACAATGGACTACTACTCAGCTATCAGAAACAATGACTTTATGAGATTCATAGGCAAATGGATGGAACTGGAAAATATCATCCTGAGTGAGGTAACCCAATCACAGAAAAACACACATGGTATGCACTCATTGATAAGTGGCTATTAGCCCAAATGCTTGAATTACCCTAGATACATAGAACACATGAAACTCAAGAAGGATGACCAAAATGCGAATGCTTCACTCCTTCTTTAAAAGGGGAACAAGAATACCCTTGGGAGGGAATAGGGAGACAAAGTTTAGAACAGAGGCTAAAGGAACGCCCATTCAGAGCCTGCCCCACATGTGGCCCATACATATACAGCCAACCAATTAGACAAGATGGATGAAGCAAAGAGGTGCAGACTGACAGGAACGGATGTAGATCTCTCCTGAGAGACACAGCCAGAATACAGCAAATATATAGCAATGCCAGCAGCAAACCACTGAACTGAGAATGGGACCCCGCTGAAGGAATCAGAGAAAGGACTGGAAGAGCTTGAAGGGTTCAAGACCCCATCTGAACAACAATGCCAACCAACCAGAGCTTCCAGGGACTAAGCCACAACCCAAAGACTATACATGGACTGACCCTGGACTCTGACCTCATAGGTAGCAATGAATAGCCTAGTAAGGAGAAGGGGAAGGGGAAGCCCTTGGTCCTGCCAAGGCTGGAACCACAGTGGATGGTTGTTGGGGGGAGGGTGGTAATGGGGGGAGGATGGGGAGGGGAACACCCATATAGAAGGGGAGGGGATGTTGGCCTGGAAATGGGGAAAGGGAATACCATTTGAAATGTAAATAAGAAATAACCCATTTTAATAAAGATGGAGCAAAAAAAAAAAAGAAAAGAAAAATGGATACAAGAAGCAAACCAAGGTAATCATTTTTTTTAAAGATTTATTTTATTTTATGTACTTGAGTAGTACACTGTAGCTGTCCTCAGACACACCAGAAGAGGTCATCAGATCCCATTACAGATGGCTGTGAGTCACCATGTGGTTGCTGGGAATTGAACTCAGGACCTCTGGAAGAGTAGTTGCTGCTCTTAACCGCTGAGCTATCTCTCCAGCCAAGGTCATCATTTTAATATCTGACAAAATAGACTTCAAACCAACACCACTCAGAAGAGAATCTGAAAGATGCTAAGAGAGTCATCAAAGAAAGAATCCAATAAGAAGATATTGCAGTTCTTAATATTTATACTGAACAGAAGGACTCCCGAGATCTCTAAAAGAAAATACTTTCACTACAGCTTAAATTACACGTTAACCTCCACATACAGATGAGTGGGAGACATCCCAATAGATGGATCATCCAGACAGAAGCTAAACAGAGAAATGGTGGACCTAACTGACCTTATAAACCAAATGGACCTAAGAGATGTTTGCAAAAACATTTTACCCAAACACAAAAGAATATACCTTCTTTTCAACATTTCATGGAACTTCTCTGAAACTAACCACATACATGGTCACAGAGCAAGTCTCAACAGATACTAGAAAGTATCTGTTGTATACTGTCAGTATACTGACAAAAGATCCAGCATCCTGTATGATCTTCCTGGATTAAAGCTGGATATCAACAGTAATAGAAGAAGAAGAAGAAGAAGAAGAAGAAGAAGAAGAAGAAGAAGAAGAAGAAGAAGAAGAAGAAGAAGAGGAAGAGGAAGAGGAAGAGGAAGAGGAAGAGGAAGAAGAAGAGGAAGAAGAAGAAGAAGAAGAAGAAGAAGAAGAAGAAGAAGAAGAAGAAGAAGAAGAAGAAGAAGAAGAAGAGGAAGAGGAAGAGGAAGAGGAAGAGGAAGAAGAAGAAGAAGAAAGACAATGACCAGAAAGCTTACAAACTCATGGAAACAGAACAGCTTACTACTGAATAAAATTGGGCCGAGATAGAAATTAAGAAAGAATTTAAAGACTTTCTAGAATTCAGTGAAAATGAACACACAGCATACTCAAACTTATGAGACACAATGAAAGTGGTTTTAAGAGGCAACTTCATGTCAAAGTACCCACATTAAAAAAAGAAAAAAAACAACATGAGACACCTCATACTGGCAACATGACAGCACATTTGAAAGCTCTAGAACAAAGAGGAAGAAATTGCATCCAAAAGGAGTACACGGCAAGAAATAATCTAATTCAGGGCTGGTATCAATAAAATAGAAACAACAAAAGCAATCCAAATTCAGAGTTGGTTCCTTGAGGAAATCAATGAAGACTGACAGACACCTATCCAAATAACCTGAAAGGCAGAGAGAAGCCCCAAACCAACAAAATTAGAGACACAAAAGGGCACGAAATGGCATTGGGGAAGTCCAGAGAATCACAAGCGCATTCTTTAAAAACCTGTACTCTACCAGATCGGAAAATCTAAACAAACAAACGAACAAACAAAATTCTCTCAATACATACCACCTACCAAACTTAAATCAAGAGCAGATAAGCAATTTGAGCACACCAGTAGCCCATAGTGAGATAGAAGCAATAATTAAAAGTCTACCAACGAAACACAGCTCAGGCCAGATAGTTTTAGTGAAGAATTCTGCCAGACATTCAAAAGAGTTAATGCTGATACACCGCAAATTATTCCACGAAATAGGAGTAGAAGGCACAGTACCCAACTACAAGGCCACAATTATCCTGACACATGAACCGCAGGAAAGACTCACCAAAGGAAGAGAATGACGAGCCAATCTCTATTATGAGCATAGATGCAAATTTCTCAATAATATTTTTATATTGCAAAATGAATGCAAGGACACATTAAAAACATCATCTAGCACGATCAAAAGGTTTCATCCCAGAGATGGACAAATCAATAAATGTAATCTACCACATAATTAAACTGAAAGACAAAAACCACATGCTCATCTCATGATCATCTCCTTAGTTACAGAAAAGGCCTTTGACAAAATTCAACAACACTTCATGATAAAAGTCCCGGAGAGACTAGGGATGCAAGTGAACTATTCATAAACATAAAAATAATCAGAAATCGACTTAAGTTCTACCAAAATAAACAGACAAGATTTTTCTATTTTTCCATACCTGTTCAATATAGTACTTGAAGTATTAGCTAGAGCCATAAAACAATTGAAGAAGATCAAAGGGATATAAATAGGAAGAGAAGTAAAAATACCTTTACTTGCAGATGATATGAATGTATACATGAGTGACCCTAAATACTAAAAACAGCATGATGTTGGCATAAAAACAGACATGTTGATCAATGGAAGATGAAAATGCGTGCATAAATCCACATGCCTATGGGCATGTTTCTTTCTTCCTTTCTTCTTCTTTTTCTTTATTTTTAAAATAAAGGATCCATAAAATGCATACTGGAAAAAAAAAGACAGCTTTTTCCACAAATGGCACTTCTCAAACTGGATGTCTGCATGTAGGAGAATTCAAATATATTCTTATCACTCTGCACAAAACTCATTTGGAAATGGATCATAGACCTCAACCTAAACCCAAATATACTTATATACTGAGCCTGAAACAAGAGAAAATGGGAAATTTTCTTGAGCTTGTTGGCACAGGAGACTTTCTGAACAGAACACAGGTACTTAGAGCAATAATTAATAAATTGGAATTCATAAGACTGAAAAAAATAAAAAAGTATTGACTTTATTTTAAACCTTTTGATACAGATATTTTTGATTCCCATTTGTTACCTTATAACATATGTCCATTGTTTAGAAGTGGTGAGATAATTAGCCTTATTCCTATCTTAGGGAGACTTACCAAGGTGTAAGGTCATTTTATAGGTCATTTTATCAGATAGAGGGGTTTCTCTTTTCTTTGCCTCCCTTCTATTCCAAGACTACTTGAAATGTTACTAGAAAGGGCTCTTGGATTTTGGCAAATGCCTTTTCTTCAATTGTGTTCTTGGTTGTATGTTTCTTTTTGATGTGTTTGACTAGTAAATACCTTCATTTAAGATTGGACATTTTATCTCCCTGTGGTATGTCAATTAAGAAAACCAGCCCACTAGATAAGCTTCAGCTAGTGATTATGCCTATCCTTCAATACAACTGCACACATTGTCATATGTGTATGGCCATGTAGGTTGGTGTTGTTATGCAGGGGAAGGCAGACACAAGATAAAGCGAGAGCTGTCATTGGACAAGAAGGAAGGGTAGGAGGGAAAAAAGTTTTAGAAAGAGAGGGGAGAGGCAGAAAGGAGCAGAGGCCACATGGAGGCAGATGTAAATGATTTCCGCCATGCATCTCTACATAAATACAGGTTGTTATGAATAATTCTTAAGGGATGGATTTCTATAGGTCAACTTATCTTATTTTGGTAGGCGGTTTATATCTTTATCAATGGTTGGGAGTTTATTGTGTGGATGTATTGTGGGTTGAGAATTTAACATATAAATCTGATTGTTAAATTACAGTTTATTGAGTCATGATTTTACTGGGTAGTTGGGAATTTATATTCAGAGAGTGTGGGCAGAGTCCATGGCAGGGAGCCTCGGTAGACCAGCCCATGATGGACTTCTAGATTCCTGATCCTAGGTTAGTTCCATATGGTCCTCTGGTGCTGGAACTAACACCAGGGAGTGACTGCCCAGGTGAGAGAGTACCAGGGTGCAGGTGTGGAATGGTGACAGGCTAGAACCAGCCACCACGGACATAAGGGTACCTCACAGTGCCATGTGGTCCTAAGGTGGTGGTGCTAGTGCAGGATTAAAGGTATCGATTTTTTAAATATTTACTGCAACATTGCCACCCTCCTCTTAACTCTCTTCCGCATATCTGCTTTATGAACTATATATAAATTAATAGATATTTGTATAATTTACATATAATCACAAATAACATTATGGGAACATTTTAAACATCTAAATGATGAAAACGTTTAATGTTTCCATAAAATATACAGTGTTTTAGACTGAATTAGATAATGTTATATGATCACATGTGGTTCAAAGACCTGTGACAATGTGGATTACTGAAAAAAGTAAATCCTTCAGTTAGTAAAATAAGAACTCCAATGCCTTTTTATGGAGAAGATGGTAATTAGACAAAAGTATAAAAGAATTATTCTGTAATATCCTAATTTGTATGATTTCTTAACAGGAGTCTATGCAATTTGTTTTATATTACATATAGTCTCGCTCCTGCAATTTAAGCTCATATAGTGAGAACCAATACTCTTTTAATAAGGAAATGAATTGTTAACTGGTAGCTATACCATACACTTAATGTTTATGATCATTTAAACTCCTTGAATTCTTTTCCTTAAATAGTTTTATTTTTGTTCATTTTTCAACACAAAGCACTGACTAGAGCCCAGAGAGATGCTATAGGATATCCATCAGGAAAAAAACAAAACAGTTGGAACTAATGTAATAGTGCTACTGTGATTCCCCTTAGACATAAGAGACACAAAGTGAATTAGCCCTGAAAATGAAGAATGGCTTATTAAATAAGACCATGAGCTGTTCTCTTTGTTTTCTAACCCAAGGAATAAAAACTATTTTAAAAAATAATTGGAGATATACAAGATGACTGAATAGATATTTCTTGACTCACCTGACCTCCCACAAGGTAGAAATGAAGCAACAGTTTTACGAGTTCATACTGAGGCTAGAGACCATAAGAGAACACTGGGATTTGGCCACAGAAAACTGGAAACTTGTAAACTCTGGGAACACGAGACAACAAACACAGCAAGAAAAGTAGAGCCATCATCCTCTTCCTAGTTCCACTGGTGAGAAGGGAGTGTTCTTCCATGGGTGCAAAGGTGAACTGGCCCAGAATGTGCAGACAGTAGTAATACTAGCTGTTGGAGACACCGTAGTCTGACTTGGGAAAAGGTTGCTTGTTAGACCAGTAAATCCTCAGGATGCTGTAGTCTAGAACCAGAACCATCTTGAGTAACCTATTGTTTGAATTTGGAGTGTGTTAGGGGTTCAGACATCGTTATATATCATCATCATTGAGACCTCATAGAAACCCCCTTGCTCTGATTCAAGCCTCAGGAGGCAACTAGGCTCAGTGGAATGACTGATAGAGACCTTCTGAGAATGTTAGATACAGGGACCAAGCATGACCGTGTGAATGGAAGTATATGATGCTTTTCACAAAAGCTAGGGGATTCAGGATGCCTCTGGGGCATGAAGCACAGTTAATCACCCATGACATTGCATGGGTTCTAGAAGTGAAACCCTAGAACCATGAAACCATGTCTTTTCCTGGAACTGGACATAGGCTCTTGTTCCTAAGAAGTGGAGAAGGAACTCTGGAATAGTGATTTCAAGCAAAGTTACCATAGCTACTGCTGCTGCTTCCATAAGAAGCACACAACATGAGAATTTCTCAAGAGAAACTTTCTCAGGGCCATCCATGTATGGTTTTCAATCACCCTTTACAGAGCCTCAACTGAGAATTTTGCCCGTTTGCAATGATGCCTCAGTCCCACTACCTTCCTAGTAGGTGCTATGAGTGGTAATGGTTGAAAAGTACCCAGCTACGGTCTTGTCTCCAGGTAAACACATATGGGAATGTGTCCTAGTAAACTTTAACTACTAACTTTGTACAGCCAAAAGTCAACCGAGAGAGAAAAGCCTGGCTTAATGAATTCTGTAGATCACATCGTCCTATGTGCGTATGTTGGGAACTGTCTTGATTACCAATTCATGCAGTAGAACCCAGTCTACTGTGAACAATACCAAGCCTAGGCAGGTGATTCCAACTGTACAATAAAAGACCTTACTTAACAAGGACAAGAATGATAAACATGCTAACATGAAAGGAAGAAATCCCATTGGGTAGCAACACTAGGAAACTAGAAATGTTGAGAGTGGGAGAAATAGTCTTCCCCAAGAAAGAGCCCCCAACTGGTTATCCATTACTAAGTGGTCAATCCAGAAATTATATAGATGGTATATATCACTCCGTGGACTGAGAACATTGTACTTATAAATTTAGAAAAGTGTGTGTGTGTGTGTGTGTGTGTGTGTGTGTATACAATTAAATATGCCCAGGAGTGGTATAGTTGGGTCTTGAGATAGAACTATTCCAAGTCTTCTAAGAACCAGCCAAGCTGACTTCCAGGGTGGCTATACAAGTTTGCACTCTCATCAGCAGTGGAGGAGTATTTCCTTTGCCCACCACCCTCACCAGCATGTGCTGTCCTTTGGGTTTTTGGTTTTAGCCATTCTGATGGGTATAAGGTGGAATCTCAGAGTTGCTTTGATTTGCATTTCCCTGATGACTAAAGGCATCCATCATTTCTTTAGGTGCTTCTCAGCCATTTGAGATTCCTCTGTTGAGAATTCTCTGTTGGCTCGGTGCCCCATTTCTAATTGGGTTACTTGGATCGGCGGTGTCTTGATTCTTGAAATTTTTTATATATATTTTGGATATTAGCCTTCTGCTGGATGTAAAGTTAGTGAAGATCTTTTTCCAATCTGTAGGCTGTTGTTTTGTCCTGATGACAGTGTCCTTTGACTTACATAAGCTTTTCATGAGGTCCCATTTATCAATTCTTTATCTTAGTGCCTGAGCCATGATATTCTGTTCAGGAAGCTGTCTCCTATACCGATGAGTTCAAGACTGTTCCCCACTTTCTTTCTATCAGATTTAGTGTATTTGGTTTTATGTTGAGGTCTTTTATCCGCTTGGACTTGAGCTTTGTGTGGGGTGATAGACATGGATCTATTTGCATTCTACATTCAGACCTCCAGTTTGACCATTTGTTGAAGATGCTCTCCCTTTTCTTTGGTACACTTACATTGTGTTTCAGGTGTGAAGTTTAGATTTAAGTGTGGGCTGAACAGAACAGAACATCTACCACAATAAATATGCCAAGTATCAATTGTTAAATTGCAGCCTCCTCTTGCCTCTTCTCTTCTCACTCCAAAATTATCTTCTATGACACTTAAACGTATCCACATAAATGGAAATAGCCACAGAAGATAAAACCTTTGTTCCTGATTCAAACTTTATATGTGTCTCTTACTAAGAGCAAGATTCTGGGGACAATATTGAGGTTATTTAAGCATCCATTTTCTCAAGTGAAACGTAAGTCGATAACGTTCATCATTAGGATTTTGTCATGGTAATAGAATATCTTGTGTATGGTGATATATAATAGTCATGCTAAGATAGAAGTTGTTATGCAAATTCTTGTATAATAAGGTTAATGAATGAAGATGTTAATTAGGGATTCTGGAATAATGGAAAAGGAGAAAGCAAATTGTTAGACAATAACAATAGTTTCTGTGTCTGAGAATAGGAATCAGCTCTGGGACTCTTGACAAGTCAAACAAAAAGAGTCAAGTTGTATTATAATCACCCAAACTATGCAAATGGGAAAACGTGATTGTTTACCAGAAGAAAGATTTAGTATCACATTGTGCAAAATAATTCTCACTCAGGATTTTATAGTGGAGGAAAGATGGATGTTTTGAAGGATGCTCATGGACATCCTGGCCACCTCCTTCCTTTCTCTTAAGCCACTCAGGGCTTGTCAGAGCCTCCTGGGTCCCCTGCAGTGTTTCACCCTCTTGTCAGACTCTTCTGGGTCCCTTGCAGGGTTTGACCCCTGCTGAGCCCTGCTGATTCAGGTGGAAGCCTTTTGTTCCTAAGGAAGGAACAGCCTGGCCTGGTAGTGACACACCTGGGCTATGGTCAATTTGTTCCTGCCTTTTATTTTCTCGGTCTTTGTTCTTGGGATTTAGGCTGGTCTTCCTGGATTTTTCCCAGTAAATTTGGGAAGACTATTCGGCCGGCGTTTTCCACTGTGCTTCCTAGATTTTTCCACCTGGTCAACTTGGGGTATATATTCGGTAAAAAAAAGCTACAGAATTGACATTCTTTCTTAACAGGAATAACCCGTGTGTGTGTGTGTGTGTGTGTGTGTGTGTGTGTGTGTTTATGCCTGGTTCTTGGTGCCTTGTCGGTACGGGCATTGACAAGGGCTGGCTAGGTGGAAGGCCAGAAAGGACATAGGCTGGGGTGTGTGAGCTGTGTGAGTGCTGGTCTTTGCCCACCATGGCTATGAGTGTTATGCCTGCACATATGTCTGTACTGTGCGCCGCTTGTGCACACTTGGTGCCTGTAGAGGTCAGAGAAGGCATTGACCCCTAAAACTGGAGTTACAGATGGTTGTGAGCCACCATGTGGGTGCCGGGAGTTGAACACTGGTTGTCTGTAAGAGCAGCCAGTGCTCTTTACCACCAAGCCATCTTCCCAGCTTGACTCTTCATTTAAAACATGTGGTCTGCAGCAGAATGATCTTTCTGCATACTCCACTGTGTCCACTTGAAATGCATCTAAACAGCGATTCTGCTGTAAACTACAATCATAAATTTAGGAAAATCTCCTTAAGGTAAGAACCCTGGCAGAGCTGCCCAACAATAGAGGAGGAACTGTAGACTATTTCTGTAGCTTAGATGTAGAGGAGACATCATATATTCTTTTTCCTTTTTTATTGGATATTTTATGTATTTACATTTCAAATGTTATCCCCTTTTCTAGTTCCCCCATCTCCCATCCTCCCTCTAAACCACCAACCAAAGACTACACATGGAGTGACCCATGGCTCCAGCCACATATGTAGCAGAGAATGGCATTGTCTGGCATCAATAGGAGGAGGTCCTGTGAAGTCTCATTTCCCCAGTGTAGGGGAATGCCAGGACAGTGAGGTGGGAGTGGGTGGGTGGTAGGGGGAACATCTTCGAAATCATATATTCTTTTTGAAAATTTCCCAGGTCCTAGGAGTTGAGGTCTCTTTTACACTGATTTTTCTGAAGTCAGTTTCTTATTTTTTTGATTGTTTAAAAGTATAAGGCTTATGGGGTTGCCAGCCCCTTCAGCTCCTTCAATCCTTTCTCTAACTCCTCCAATGGGGATCCCATTCTCAGTTCAACCCCATAAGAACAACAATACCAACCAACCAGAGCTCCCAGGGATTACCCATGACGCCAGCTGCATATGTAGCAGAGGATGGCCTTGTTGGGCACCAATGGAAGGAGAAACCCTTGGTATAGGGAGCCATATTGGATTTGGGCCTGGCTGCTTTGTGACTGTATAGCTCAAGGTGGCTACGTGACTCTGGGCTGTATGGCCACAGATGCTCAACCCTAAGGTGGCTGCTGTAAGATTATGAGATTGTTGGACAAGAGCCTCTTCCAGGAAGATTCCAGGAGCAATCACAGGATGTTTCAGCCTAAGCAAACACCGGATGTCCCTGAGCAGATTCCTGAGAAGGGTTCGACCTTTTCAAAGAACATGTCCCCGGAAGACTGTTGCCTCTTTGTTTAAGGAGGATATCTTGCAGTGTAGTGATTCACCCTATATCCTTGGGCACTTCCCAATACTCCCCAACCCTAAGCTTCAATTCCTGCCTCAGAGCTTTAAATGCTGTACATTCGTCTCAATAAACGAGACCTTGACAACAGAACCTTGCTTGGTCTCCTTCTTCTCTCCCCGCCTTGACCCTCAGGAAGCGCCTCTTCGGGACCCTGAATAACTGGACCTGCTGGGCGGGTCACCTTGGTCCTGCCAAGGCTGAACCCCCCCCCTCCCACAGTGTAGGGGAATGTCAGGGCAGGGAGGCAGGAAAGGGTGGGTGATTGGATAAGGGATGGGATGGGGGATTTATGGACAGGAATCCAGGAAAGGGGATAACATTTAAAATGTAAATAAAAAGAATCCAATAAAAAAATAAAGAAAGGAGAACTCAAACATAAAAGTATAAGGCTTAAGGACTGAAACTTTAAGACACCCCTTCGGCAAGTCATAGCTGTTGTCAGAAGGGTCTCATTTTCTGTATTGGTGCAGCCACTTGCAGTTGCCACAGTCAATGACTCATTGCTCACATTCAGTCAAGGAACCCTAAACACAGTGGGTCACACACAAGAAGAGGGAAGCAGCAGGGGACTTACGAAGGAGGGTAGGAAAGGGGAGACAACTGACAACTTAGATTCATTATGTAAATGCACGAGCCTGTCAGTCAATAAAGATTATTTTTAAAATGGCCACCACAGACAACTGATTGCATATATCAATTTATACTGGAACAGTATACCGCACAGTAATTAAAACACTCCAGTATATTCTGTCTCATTGCTTTGGGAAAAATTAAGAATAAATTAAATCTGTTATTTTGGATTGCATAGATGGTACCAGATACTTGTCCTGGGACTTTATATGTATACGTATTGAGCAGAAGGAAGGAAGGAAGGAAGGAAGGAAGGAAGGAAGGAAGGAAGAAACGAAGGGAGGAAGGAAGGAAGGAAGGAAGGAAGGAACAAAGGAAGGGAGGAAGAAAGCATGATATGGGGGCCTTCTGTCAGAAATCAAAATAAAATTGGAGACAGCAGATTTTGGCTCAAGGTTTTGGGGGATACAGTCCCTACAGTGAAAAGGATTGCTGACTGGGGGGTTCAGTCTGTGATGTCAAGAGGCAGCCACTCCTTCGACTGTAACAGTGGGGGGCATGCTGTACTCCTTGGTCACATCTTGACAGATATGGAAAGAAAGGGCTCAGGCCCCCTCTGCTAGCCAGGGAGCTTTTAATAAAACTTCTGTAACATCCATCCCAAAATATCACCATCAGCTCCAACAAACTCTTCATACATATGATCTCATGGGGAATAGCTCACACCTAACTCAAGTATTCCAGATTTTTGATTCTCATGAGCGATAGGTAGCCTGTGTGGTACACGTATTATTCTTGTACTGCTTTGCAACAAATAACTACAGATCTACATGTTGAAAAAAAATCACCTATTTATATCAGCTCACGTGGACAGAAGACAAGGGGTCTCTGCCTAGGGTTTCACAAGGCTAAACCAACACTGGGTTTATTGTGTGCTTGGTCTAGCTCCATGTTCTCAGCCACTCCCTGCTTTTTAATAGGATATAAATACAGATACACATTCTCAGGCATGTTCTGAGCAATGTGGTTCAGGCTGCTTCATCACCGTGGAAAAGACGAACTAAGAAAACTATAACTTCAGTGGTGACATCGTCCCATGGGACCACCTTCGTATGTGTGATCCACCAGTGACATTAACATGTACCACATGACTATTCTTCTATTGGGGATGACTGAGCTCTCTGTTATCGTCAGCCTGGGGGGTAAACTCAGCTCACATGGACAAGTGAGCTCACCATAGACAGTTTCTCCCCATGAGGTGCCTATGAGAAGGTCCCGTTAGGGATGTTTGCTTATTCGCAGGGCTGAAATCAGCCACGTTGCTTTCAACGGGCTCATAAGTTTAGGCTGGGGGAAACCAACCTTCCTGTAGTAATATGAAGCAACTTCCTATCTTAACTGTATCATGTTGACAACAGTACTTAAGCGCCTTGGTTTAAAGTACTAAGAGGATGCGGGTTATACTCGGCCCTGCAAAAAGTCGAGATACCACAGAATGGGGACTCTCAGCACCAGAGCTTAGCGTCACATTCCCAGTGTAGACCATTCGAATTTTCACGTTTCTGGAGAGCAATATTTCTTATGATTCTCAAAAACTAGATGTACGAAAGTCATTTTCCTTCTAAGACTACGAAGGATATTAGACTAAATTTGATGAAATCTGAAGACTGTGCAAACATTAGTTCTGCCGCTTAGCGGGAAACGCAAACAGGGAGTGGTACTGGCTGGAATTCAAGGTAGGGAATAAGAGAAAACCTCTAACTACTTACCTTTCCTGCTCAGCTAAAACGTTTTTTAAATAGGTTATGACTTTGGTGGAGGTTTTAGCATCCTGTCATGTCAATGTTCCCAGAGAAGGTGTATTTTGATTATTTTGAGGAGTCGGTGGGCGGGAGGAACACGGCTTTGAAGATTCACGCATTCCTGTAACTCAAGTGCTTTGCTCAAATGCCTTTATTGCTTATTTTGCAATTAAAACGTAATATTTTTAAAATAAGAAACATTTTATGTACTACATTGCCTTTACCATGTAGCTGATGATTAATTTAAAATTCGCAAAGAAAACAAAGTAATTTATTACCTTGTTAGGACGGTGAGAATATTCGAGTTTTATTAAGTATTCATAATTTTTTTTGCTATTTAAAATGTACTCACGTGCAGCACGTCTTGTCAAAAGTCATAACTGATTTTTAAGATCTAAAACTTTTTATCCCTGAAAATAGTACTCCAATTGCTGACTGGTAAAACAGTCGCAGGTGCTTTTGTTAATTATTTATTCCCCATTTGCGAGCTTGACCAGATGTTTTTCAAATGTGGAGCCTGGTAGCATTTACAACTCATTAGGAAACAGGAGAAAGGACAAGCGACCAACCCATCTGTGCTCAGTGGGCCGGTGTTACCTTCTTTCTTCCCACCATCCAATAGTCTCACATCAAGCCCTGCATATTCACTTCCAGTTCGTTTTTATTTTCTCCAGTTAACGATTTTATTTATGTAGTAAGATATTTTGTTACCTCTTATTACTGTTTCTTATAAACACTCACCTACACTTGTATAAAAACTCTCCCCTTCCATATTCATGTCTTATTTCACCATGCTAGATTACCTACTGTATATATTGCTAAGATTTTTTGGTCACATTTCCTTTCAGTCAACATGAAGGGTTGGTGTCAGGTTTCTACTGACCTCGGAAAATCAAGCTGAAAGCTTCCTTTTTCCTCTCTATTTTGAGTAAGTGTCTAATTCTGCTTTCACTTCTGCCTTAATTTAAAGATACGTAGTAATTGAGTAATGAGATCTTACGCTCCTGAAATTTGTCTTTGTGAGGAGATTGTGGATAACAAGATTTCCTTGCAGACTAAAACCAGACTGCTATTTTCTGTTTATCTTGTGTTGTTTACTATGGCTCTCCCACGAATTCCCCCCAAGATAAAGAAATTATTAACTGTGTTGCAGCTCAGCTTGAATGTTTCGCTTTGGATGTGTGCAGGACATGGCGGCAACTTCTCTTTCATTTCTAGTGTCGACTGCCTGCTTTTCTGCTCAGTCAGCCTTATTTCTTCAAAAGGCCTGTCTTTCCATTGGTTATTACTTTCCAATGTTCCAATCATCGATTTCTGCCCTTTTTCACATAGCACCTCTTTACTTAAAAATGAGAGGTATATTTCAGCTTTAGTCAGACTACTTAGCAAATTAAATTGCAGTTTAGTATACGATATGACTTAAGGTATGTAAGCACCCTGTGAGTTGAACAGAAGAACTAATTTTATGAGCTCCCATATTCAAAGTGTAATACTCACATATTGCATTTTGATTCTTGGCAAGAAGGCTGAAGGTCCATTTCTTTATTGATGCAGATTGTGAGGCCTGCTATTGTTAATTTTAATCGCGGTCCTGCATGTTAGATCAGGATGCGCTGACATTATAGTATGGAATAGTTTTCACACTTTGATCAGCGTCTCTCCAGGTCCTCCTATCCTAGTCTGTCATGACTGTCATTGTACAACTCGTGCCACTGAGTTCAACTTTTTCAAAACATAATTCAAATGTGTGAATGACAGCATACAGCATTTATCTTTATTAAAACAGTTTCATATGCACAGTTTGCTCAAAATTCTTCTGTGCAATATCTTCTCTGTAAACTTGAGTAATAATGTTTCTTTGAATAGTTTTTGATCAATTCAAATGCTTCCTGTTCTAAAACTTCAGACTCTCCTGTTCAGTCTATTTGCACAAAATTTTATTTTCTATCTGTTCATTCAGTTTACTTGCGTTTATAAGGGTAAACTGAACAGTCCATAGTTAAATCAAGTTTTATGTCCATTCAGCAACTCTGTTTTAGAATGGAGAACATAAGCCAGTTTACATTCAAGAAAGGACTTCTGAAATTTGCTCACTGCTTTCTGTATGGTTAACATAACCTTTGTTGCTCTCTTGCTACTTATTATTATTATTATTATTATTATTATTATTATTATTAATTTTATTTACTTACACTTCAAATGTTGTCCCCCTTCCTGCTCTCCCCTCTGCAACCGCCCAACATAAAATTCTTCCTTCTCCCTTCTATCCCCTTCCCCTTTGCCTCTAAAAGGGTGCTCCCCGGACTCACCCACCCACTCCAGCCTCAGCGCTCTACCATCCCCCTATGCTGGGTCATCAAGCCTCCACAGGATCAAGGGCCTCCCCTCCCACTGATGCCAGATAAGGCCAATCTCTGCTACATATGCAGCTGGAGCCATGGACCCATCCATGCATACTCTTTGGTTGGTGGTTTAGTCCCTGGGAGCCCTGGGCGGTCTGGTTAGTTGATATTGTTGCTCTTCCTATGGGATTGCAAACCCTTTCAGCTCCTTCAGTTTTTCCATTGGGGCCCCCAGCTCAGTCTGATGGTTGGCTGTGAGTATCTGCATCTGTCTTAGATGCTGGCAGAGCCTCTCAGGGGACAGTTATACCAGACTCCTGTCAGCAAGCACTTCTTGGCATCAGCAATAGTGTTGGGGTTTGGTGTCTGCAGATGGGATGGATCTCAAGGTAGGCCAGTCTCTGTTCCATTTTCTTGTTTCCTTTAGACAGGAACAAATTCTGGATTAAAAGTTTTGAAATGGGCGGGTGGCCCCATCCCTTTTTAAGCTACTAATGGTTTTCTATTAGTGGTCCACTTTGATTCCTTGGTAAATGATTAGGATATCTAGTGCAGGTTTCTGTGCTGGCTTCCGTGAATCTGCAGGAAGCATCTTACAGCTGTGATAGTTTCAGATAACAGCAATCACGCCGTGATTATGAACAGCTCGCGCATTTTCTCTCTTTGGTGTTTTTAATACTATTCCATGCTCGTGATGTATTCCTTCTCCGATTATCGCAGTCCTTACAGTTTTTAATAGTTTTTGTCTCCACGTTACTGTGTTCCTATTCTCTTTTCTGTTTTAAAAGATAACTGAAGGTTTATTTACTTTTGTTTTATGTATAGGAGTGTTTGCCTGCATGTTTGTGATCATGTCCTGAAGGCTCATGTCCTGAATGGAAGGTACCGATGGCTGTAAACCACAGTGTGGATGTCAGGCCTTCTGCAAGAGCACCCGGTGCTCCTCAGTGCCCAGTCACCTCTCCAGCCACAGTTCCCTTTTGCTTACCTTTTTCTCTTTTGTTGTGAAAAATAGTTTCAGTATTCTATTTTGGTTTCTTGTCTATATTGAATATGTAATTTTCAGTGTTCCTCTGGAAGTAATAATACTTTTAACTAGTGATTCATTTAAAGCTAACACGATGCCAGTCCATGTTAAATACAGAAAACTCGCAGAGGTCTATTTCCATTTCTCCCCTGCCATTTTTATTTCTCTTATTGCCATGTTACTGTCTTTACAGTATGCCACAGGACATTGAATTGTGCCTAAGGGCACACTTATGAATGCATATGTATTGTGTGTGTGTGTGTGTGTGTGTGTGTGTGTGTGTGTGCACGCGCGTGCACTAGAGGCCAAACTCAGAAACATGGCTTGCTAGGCAAGCACTGTACTGGTGATCAAAAATCCTAGCTGCACGATTAAATTTTCTATTATATTCAATCTCTCTGTCTAGGTTTTCTCAACAATAGAACAATTTATTGTGATATCCCCTCGGAACCAGCCATCTCATAAAGAAACATGTGCATAGTCATAACGTTTCTGATTTTAGAATGGTCTTACTGGATGGACATATCATAACTCTTAATGCATTCTCCTGGAGACAAGCCTTTAGCTATTAAAATATAAACATTGACTTCAGAGGCTTTTGCTGTGCATGTATTTTCTTTTACGCTTGCGAAAATACTCTTGACTGTAATTACTGTGCTACGAATCGGATTAGTATTTACCTGTATAAGGAAGTATCAAACTCTTCCTAAGTTCATTGTAATGGCAGCTTAGGAACTGTAAGTGGCCTCAATTGTAACTACCACAGGGGACATAAAATCACATCTCACTGTGATTTTGACGTCGTCTCACGTATCCATTGGCTGTTTCTACAGATGCTTTCATGGGGAAAAGAGTTCTGTCTTCTGGTCATGATTGGGAAGTGAGTAATTGTTTGCTATACTGTTCTGCAAAGCTTTTTTTTTTTTTCTTTTTCTTTTTTTTCCGGAGCTGGGGACCAAACCCAGGGCCTTGCGCTTGGTAGGCAAGCGCTCTACCACTGAGCTAAATCCCCAACCCCTTGCAAAGCTTTTATATATTTTAGGCATGGGCGGTTGGATTATGTGCTGTGACTCTTTCGAGCGTGTCCCAGTCTATCTCTTCATTTTCATATGCTTCTTTTATGCACAGATTGTTCGCCATTCTTTTTATTAAACCCAACATAGAAAATTCTTCCTTCTTCTCCATCCCTTCCCCTTGTCAAGAGAATGACTCTTCCAATACTCTTCATTCTCCATTTTCTCTCTCACTCTTTAGAGCTCACTTACAATGATGCTAAACTGATTAATATTGTCCGGTTGACCACTGGTAAGCTGTTCACTCCTCTTCATAATTTGTTATTCATACTGTATGATTTTACTGTTAGAATCTTATCTAGAACTCAAGTTTGATATTCTTTTCTTTGTTTCAACATTATATTCAGTTTGCTCTCACATTCTTCCTGGAGTTTTTTCATTTAGCTATTATATATTAGATAAACATAAATTATATGTTTAGATAAAGCTCAGATGCTCGGTGATTGCCTACTATGTACAAAGCCAGTGTACAAAGTTTGATTCCCTACACTACAAAAATAACTAATAAAATGATATTGGAGTTTTAGATATAGATTTTCAGTTGACTGTTTTAGAGAAGAGATTCTGTTTTTATTATCATTTAAATAATTTAAAATATGCAGTATGTCTGGTATAGGCGCTTGTTAAACTAATCTGAACATCTGGGGCTTCACGGTTTGAAAACTTTTGTTTAACCAATATTTCAATGTTTATCTTAGCTTTCCCATATCAAATCTCCTTAGTGTATCATAAACACACAATTTTTATACCACACAGAGTCTAGATGTGATCCTTGTCTATTTGATATTTCTTGTGTGGAATGTTAATGCAGGCTTGCTTGTGTTTGTTAGTGTTCTTGTGCATCAGTGCAGGCATGTGTGTCGTAGTGTGCATGCGGAGGTCATAGGAAAACCTTAGGGGTTGAGGTTGGGGTTTATTACCCTCCTTCCACCTTGTTTGAGGTTTGCTAGCTCCCCTATGAGTTTCTGGTTGGGGGGGGGAATTCTCCTGTGTTTGCTTCCTTCTTACTATAGGAGTGCTGGGATTTGAGATGAATAGGACTTTGTGTGGCTTCTGCAGATCCAAACCATTGTCTTCATGCGCGAATGGCTAGCAATTTATCCACTGAGCTATCTCCTCAGCCCCAGTGGTGCCGCTTCTAAATGGTATAGAGCATTTGCTTTTTCTCCGCCACCCCCCTCCATGATTGAATGATTGGCAGATGATTTGTTAAGTGATAGGTCTGATTTTTTTCAATTAGACAATATAGTCAAGCCTTAAACCATCTGTTTTAGGCTTCCTTGAATCCACACTACAAGTTTCATAAATTCTCTGTGTGTCAGTGGACCGACTCTTTACCCTCTCCTGCCATAGAGGTACATTCACATTTTCAGGTCAGTTTTCAGTGCAGGGGAGGTGAGCTGTGCCAACACTCTTAGGTGATCGTTGTGAGCCTGCGTGGCTTCGTTGTCTGCAGAACTCTGCTGATTCCTAGTGCGTGCATTGGGTGTTCACACGAGCACCTTTCCCTGGTCTGATCCCAGAACTTCTATGTGTTCACTCTGGGCTCAACAAGATTGTACTATACTGGACCTCTACTTTGTGTCCCCATAGCAGAAGTGCCCCCAACTAAACGTCAGAATGATTTCGAGGTGCGCTCTAACATTTTCTTTCTCTAAAAGAACACTGTCACCTACTGTTGTTTGTCAGTTACCTAAAAATAGTTGCCTCCTATTTGTCATTTTTTTATAGCTCTTTTTTTTTTGGCAGGAAGAAAAACCTGGCATATATTCAATTAAGTTTGCATGATATTATTCTGAAGTTTTTAACAGTACATCTTACAATATAAAAGAAACCCTGAGATTTTAAGCCAAATGGAACTGGGTGCAGGTCTTAGCTCTGCTGTCTCTTTCAGGATCAGAGCCATCCATGCATATTGTGCATGGAAATTAATTTCCATGCAAGCATTCATTGTGCTGTGATCAAGTTCTCCCCTCTCTCCCGCTGCCCCTCTTGTCTCCTTGCCCCTGGTCCCTTTCTCTTCCCTAATAGACGCTCTTTTACCTTAAAGTCATTTTAAAAATGCTTCCACAAATGAAACATGACATTTGAGCCTTACTCAGCTCCAAACTGCATACGGTATAAACTTTCATTTCTTTACTGTTAAGAAATATTTCACAGTGTTTATAGCCTGTATTATATCATCCGCTGAAGATACCTGAGCTGATCTCATGTCGTGGTTATTCTAAATAATCTCACAGTAAACATAGGTAGACCGTGATGCATTTTTATACTGTCTTCATTTCCTTCAGAGAAACATTCAAGAATGTTACAGCTGAACAACACAGTCGTTCTCAGCTTCAGTGAACTTAGCCATTTTCTGCTTCTGCAACCTTGAACAAGAAGATACAATGAGTAAGACTGGTAAGTGGATACAAATGTGGACTTATTTGTTTCTTTCACCTTGTTCTAAAGATGCGTGACTGGGCCTCCTGTGTTTCTTTTTAGTAATAAAGTCCACAGTGCCTATAAATTGTTTATAAAATGGATGGAATTCAACAAGTGATAGCATTTGATTAGCTTATCTCCTTTTTAAGGTATACAGAGGTATAGTTGAAGATTATGGTCCACTGAGCTACTCATTATGGCTGTGGCAAAGTAAGAAAGAAGAGTTGATAAAACATTTCCAATAGAACGTCTGCCTACATTAACTGAACCAGAGACAGTCAAGTCTAATTCACAACCACTACGACAGCCGCATTTGTTACCGCTTACTGCCCGACACTCAGCACACGCTGCAGCTTACTGCCTTGCTCTGTTTGGTTTGCTCAGCTACTTTTCTAATGAAGCCTACGTCCATCTGCCCAGGGCCCATCTGCTCACAGTGCGCTGGGCCTGCAAACAAATAATAAGAGAATTCTCAGGCAGACAGTGGTGGCACACACCTTTAATCCCAGCACTTGGGAAGCAGAGACAGGCAGATGTCTAAGTTTGAGGCCAGCCTGGTCTATAGAGAAAGCTCCAGGACAGCGAGAGCCACCCTATCTCAAAAGAATAAAATAAAATAAAATAAAATGAAGAACATACTGCACAGATATACCCACAGGCCAATGTGATAGAGGCAGTTAATTGATTGAGCCTTTTGAAAACAGACGGGAAAGAAAGTCAAATATATTATTTATTAAAGCATAAACTTAACTGGGCAAGCAACTATTTCCAGAAACCCTTTTGAATCCAGTGAAATCTATAAGCGTGTTAACTGCTTTTAGATTTTCCCATTGTGAAAATTGGAAGAAAAGAAGGAACAATCTCTCTCTGGGGAGATTGTTTGGTGTGTGGGACCTGTTGCTGTACAGCTGTGGAGTCTCACCCTTCCCAATGCTGCGGCCCTTTAATATAGTTCTACTTGTCGTAGTGATCACCCACCCTCCAAGCCTAAAATCATCTCACTTCTACTTCATAACTGCAATTTTTACTGTCATGAATCATAATGTAAATATCAGATATGCAGGATATCTGATATGGGACCCCTGTGAAAGGGTCATTCGATCCTGACCTTCAAAAGGGTCTCAGCCACAGGCTGAGTACCGCTGGTATAGGCACGAAGACCTGAGTCTGAATTCTCCAGCCCCTGTATTAGTTAAAGGCGGGACATGGCCACACATTGGCTCACAACACCTGTGCTGTGGGCAGTAGACGCAAGAAGATAACTGGGTCCTGCTGGCAACAATGAATGACCCCATCTCTAAGAGAACAAGGCAGAAAGGGCAGGACATCCAAATGTGCTTGTTCTGGTTACCAGAAGGTATGAATCTTTTTTTCAATCTTACTTTAAATACATTTCTGCTAAAAGCATTGAACATTGTCTTGGTCGGGGTTTCTATTCCTGCACAAACATCATGACCAAGAAGCAAGTTGGGGAGGAAAGGGTTTATTCAGCTTACACTTCCACATTGATGCTCATCACCAAAGGAAGTCAGGACTGGAACTCAGGCAGGTCAGGAAGCAGGAGCTGATGCAGAGGCCATGGAGGGATGTTACATGCTGGCTTGTTTCCCCTGGCTTGCTCAGCTTGCTTTCTTATAGAACCCAGGACTACAAGCCCAGGGATGGCACCACCCACCATGGGCCCTCCCCCATCATCACTAATTGGGAAAATGCCTTACAGCTGGATCCCATGGAGGCATTTCCTCAACTGAGGCACCTTTTCCTGTGATAACTCCAGCTTGTGTCAAGTTGACACACAAAACCAGACAGTACAAACACCTTTGCTTACCGTGATTAGAATGCATATGAAGACGTCTCAAAGTCTTGGCACTGAAAGATAAATGCCACCGAGCAGTGACTGCAGAAACTCTACGGCCACCGTTGCTATCAATTATTTTAAAGGTCATGGAGCTCTCAGAGGGGACTTAGCTGGTTTTCCCAGGCTTCGGTGCTGTTTGTATTATTGTTTTCAGACTTACTCTTGGGATTTTTTGTGTTAATGGAACAGAAAACCTCTGTGAATATAATTATTTGTGTTCTAGCAGAGGGATCTGTAGGCCTTGTAATTATTTTAATTGAGAACTACTGCTCTCTTCGTGCTACTTTACTTGATTAATGAGGATCTAGTTGATTGGATTCAGAGGCACAGAGCATATTTGCTCGTCTGCACACTGACTTTTATTGATGCTGTATCCTCAAAAGCATTGAGAACGCTGGGGTGTTGAAATCCTAGACTATACAACGAACAAGACTACAGGTTTTTAGTAGATAAAGGACTAGTAGTCATATGCTCTCCTCTGCAATTTTACACACACACACACACACACACACACACACACACACAGACTCACACACACACGTGTGTGTGTGTGTGCATTCACAGGCATGTACATCCATGTCATAAACAGCACAATCTTAACCAGTGCTACTACATTCATAATGGCAGCCTGTCCTAGTCAGCTATAACTGTCAACCTGACAGCCTAGATTCATTAGAGGGAAATATCTTCATCAAGGAATTGCCTAGATCTGAGTGGCCTGGGAGCATGTTTATTGGGGATTATCTTGATTTTTAAGTGATGTAGAAGAGCCCAGCCCACTATGGGCAACGCCATTCCCTGGGCTGTATAAGAAAGAAATCTAGCTAAGCATTAGCCTGTGAATTAACCAGCAAGCAGCAATCCCTCAAGTAGATCTGCCTTCTAGTTCCTGATTGAGTTTCTGCCCTGACTTCCCTGAATAGTGGGTAGACCTGTAACCTGAAATAAATCCCTTCCTCCGCTAAATGCTTTTGATCATGGTATCTGTCCCTCCAGTGGAATAAAACTAGAGCACAGCCTCATAAGATGACAGGGAAGCAGAGAGTCTGATTGCCTCATCATCCCATTGTCCCACACGGTTAAGGTGCTCATAATACTCATGGCAAAACGGGTGCAAATGAAACTACTTCCAGTCCTATCTACAACAGGGAGTACAGCGCTTGGTGCTTGGCAGCAAATGACCATGTTGCTGCTTTATGTACTTACTGCTCTATCGTTTGATAATGAAAGTGTATTCTTTCTTCCTAAAAATATTTAAAGAAGTATACTGTCACCCAGTGGCAGGTATGTCTTCTATGTCCCGTGTTCCATGTCTCTCGATGGTGTCACAGAACCTCACTGAACAATGGACCGGCACAATGTAGATTCACAGGACTAATAAACATCTACCCAGACGAATGTCAGACAAACCGGATTATGTTTCATGAGGGAGACTCTGAACTCTAGAAAACCAAATCTCTTTTCATGCATGGTGAGACAGTCTATCATTTTTGTGCATAGGGGAAATATCTTGTTATATTAGACAATAACATTTGCTGCTTTTGATTTTAGATAAAAGCGTTATTTTCTTTTCTTCAAAGGCACTAAGCAGACCTGTCATGCTCTGCGGGTAGGAGCGGTATTTCTCAAACCTTTCCATAATGCTCTATAGCCTTGAAAGATCACCCAGAAGAGGAGACGTGCCACCTCACATCAAAACCATATAGAATGATGCGAAACAAATTGTTAATTGTTTCACTCTAGTATACACCCTTCTGTTCACAATATCTTTGCTTGAAAACGTTTTCTGTGAACGTGCCATTTTGTTGGTAGGTATGATCAATCTAATAGAAGATAGGAAAAAATACATTTAGTTAGTCTTCTCATCATTTAGAGCAACGGCCATCAATGCCTTTAGCAGAGATGTTTAATTATGTTGTACTTAGCCAGGATGTCAATGGAATAAAAGTGACCACCTACAGCAGGCTGTTCTGGAAGTCCAGGTGGATTCCATCTTTAGGTTCTGCACGGACAGCCCCTGATGACCTGGGGCATTGGTACAGGCACACAAGGACTATTGACAACAACCAGAGACCCTGGTGGTATATACCCATCATAGCCTTGTGCTGTAAATTAATCTGATTATTATTTTCAGGGTGAAATGATGTTGTTACTGTTTGAGATAATACCAGAGGCAAGTTTTATTTTACCTTTTCAAGTTAAATGGCCACATTATTGGAATAATTACCTATGTGCAGCGATAATAAGCCAGATATCACTCGGGTGGCTTGTCTGAGGAGGAGCTGATTACAAACTCATCTAAATGAGGTTCTGGGTGATATCAGGGCTACATTATGACTGACCTATGCTATTGTATAAGTCACATTGTCCTATTTGTCATTGTCACTGTCTGGACAGATTTTGTTGGATAATATCTGTGAGAATTTGGGATCAGAAAGCTCTCTGGAGAGGCTTGTGGGTATCGCATGGGTGACTCAGGGCACAGAGCCATCCTTTGATACTTGTGATTGATTTCTTAATCAAGTCTGCTCAGTTCGAGTGGGATTGAGAATAGTGACTGGGCAGATACATCAATCAGTGAGTTAAGTTATAAACTCCATGTTTCAGGAGCAAAGCGCTAATATTTTAATTAATAAAGATGGCTGATGTTCCGAATGACACTCTTTTAGTGCGTGAAGTGTTAGTTGTGGCAAGAAGATGAAAGAATGAAATAAAAAGGCTACAGAGAGGAAAGGAAGACACCAACGTATTCTTATACATGCATGATATAATTCCATGTGTTAAAGATCCTAAAGACTCTACCAGAGGAAAAAAGTTAGACTTGATAACTAGTTTTAGCAAAGCAGCCTGAAACAAAATGAACGTACAAAGGAGGTAGGTGTCCTGTGTTCCAACAACAACAGGCTGAAGATGAAATAAGAGGAATAATCTCATTCATAAATCCACAAGAATATCATAGGTAATCCTATGGAAGGGCGTAGAAGGAAAGGCTTAGATATTACAATTTTGAATAAGACAAAGAGAGAGATTGCAGAAGACACTAGAAGATGGAAAAATCTCTCACATTCACAGATTGGAAATTCAGTGTTACCAGAATTCAAATGCCATTCTTACCAGAAATAGGAAAACAATTTAAAACGCTCTAAAGGTGGAGGCTGGGGTTTTGGCTCAATGACTTAGAACACTGGGTTTTCCTCTTGAGTATGCAGGTTTGATTCCCAGCACCCACCCGGCCGGCCGTTCACAGCCCTCAGAAATTCCTGAGGCCTATTCTGGCTTTTAAAGGCACAGCACACATGCAGTGCACAGACGTATGTGTAGGCTAAACAACCATACATAAAAATAAATTAAAAACGAAGACTAATGTTGATGGTGTGGGCCATAGAAATTAAAATAAACACAGTACTGTGGAATAGACACATGGATGCCCGAATTACAAACCCAAGCTGCAAGCATGAGCTTTACAGAGGTGTAGAAAACATACATTAGAAGATTTTATAAAATGACTCTGGGAAACTGGATATCCAAATATAGAACATGCCACTAGTAATGGCTCCCCTCTCCCATCTTGTACAGAATATCAAATCCAAAAGTGTCCAAGATCTTCATATAACAGTGGAAACCGTGAGACTGAAGGTAACTTGAGTACCTTCTGAATAGAACTCCCGCTGCTCAGCAAATAATGCCAACAGTTTACAAATGGGGCCTCAGAGAATTGGAAATCAACCACTCAAGAAGAGAAACATTTAACTGATTGTAAAGGCAGCCTACTAATTGAAGAAAATCCTTCCTGGCTCCTTACCTGGTCTCAGATAACACCTGGGAAGAATAAGGAACTCAAGAACTAAGACAGGCAATCGAATCATTGAATCCATGAATGAGTGAAGGCGATAAATGTAATACTCTCAAATTATCAAATGCAAACATATGACTCCGACCTCCAACCTCAGTCACAGCATAGAAATGCAAATTAAAGTCACACCGAGATTCCCAGTCAGAATGACAGCCATGAAGAAAACACCCAAAACACGTTTGTGACAATGTGCACAGAAACACCTGTATACTGCTGGGAGGAGTGCAAACTAATACAGTTACTATGGACATCGGTATGAAGTTATCTTAAAAAACTAAAATTAGCCCTGCTGTATTGTCATATAGTAATCCAGGAACAGAGGAATTCATTTGTTTTTAATTTTATTTATTTTATATGTATTATGGCCACTTTGCCTTCATGAATATCTGTGAACCAAGAGTGGGCAATGCCTCTAGGTTAGAAGAGGATGCTGGATCCCCTGGAACTGGAGTTACGGATGGTTGTGAGCCACTCCGTGGGTGTTGGGAATCCAATCTGGTTCCTCCTGAGGAACAGCCAGTGCTCTTAATTGCTAAGCCTCTTATCCAGCCCAGAAACTGATTTCTAAAAAAAATGTGTTATTTATACAAAATGAAAAGTTTTTCGACCGTGAAGAACGTGCCCACGAGGCTACAGTTGCGAGCGGAATTAGTCGCACCAAGCAAATAAAAACATCTTTATCATTTTGATTGAACTCTTGGCACTGTGCTATCTCAGTCTGATTGGTTTCAGAAAATGCCATCAGTGGGACAGTTTGAGTTGCAAATTTAACTATGGCGTTTTTTCAATTCAGTTAGTCCAGCCCCGTCGAGGTAAGGCCGCGGATTAGGAGCTGACTCTGCGTGACATGGTAAATGAGAAAACAGCAAAATAAAGAATACGTTGCTTTACAGGGAGTAGGAAAGGAACTCGAGAAAGCCCAGAGTGGCAGGATAGCGTGAAAGCATGAAAAACTAGAAGGACGAGAGTCAGTGAAAAGATTTAGGCAGCACAGCGGTTCCAACAGTGGTGCTCTGCAGCCGCCTCCGAGAGAGAAAAAGAGAGGACTTATGTGAAGGAAGCTGGGAAGTTCTGAGAAAAGAGCCCAGCAAGGGGGAAAATCCGCTCAACAGATTTATGGCCCCAATCCTCTTCAGATCTAGTGAAATGAATGTACAGCCAAGTCCTAGAGACATTCAGAGCTCCAGATGCACACGGCTAGAGGAAAAACCTCTCCAAAACACGTCGTCACCAAGATGCCTAAAGTAAAAACAGGCTTAAAAGCAGTAAACGGAGAAAGGAGACCTCTCGGTATGACAAAGACAGCAGAAGGCTATCAACTCTTCAGCAGAAACTCTAAAGCCAGTAAGGCACGGAAGATATACTTCAACCCCTGAAAGCAAACAAATTCCACCCAATATTCCTCTTTCCAGCAAAGGCATCTTTAAAAGAGGGAGAGAAAATTAAAAACTCCCACCAGCAGTAAAAAATGATCAGGTGACATCGGAAGACCTGGGAATACAGCAAAGGCGATTTTAAGAGGAGATTTTTATTAAGATGAGTGTCTTAAAATATAGAAAACTCTAGTAAATAATGTTAAATTTTTATTTTGATTATTTTTATTTTTTTTAATGTTCTTAATTGAAATGGAATTACATCTCTACCCTCCCCCTTCCTCGAATTGGGTCCTCTCAGTTACCCCTCCCTGTCAAGTCCCTCCTATGCCATCCTCAAGTTGATAGTCTGTTCCTTTGAATATGTACATATGTTTTTTGAATATATATGAATATACATATATATGTATATGTGATTATATACACACATGTCTATTGATGCCATTGTTGTTCCAGTTCTGCTTATGCAATCATTTCCAGGACAGACTGTTCCACAACAGACTTATCCTAACTCTTAGGGTAGTTTTAGTCCTTCGCGATGCTCCCTGTGCCATAGAGGCAGGCGCCATGATATAAATACATCCCTTGTTCCGGTGTGGTTTCCTGAGATGGTCTCTATTTGTTTCAAAGGTGTTTCTTTGATGAGGGATGCTAGCTAAACGTCTCTGTGGGTCTGAGGATAAGATCCGGAGTGTAGAAATTGCTCTCATTCAGCAAGGCGGCAAGAGCAGATTCTTTAAGACTGATTCGTGACTACTTACAAGTACAGCCATCTGATTTTTTTTTCTTTTTTTTTTTTTTTCAGAGCTGGGGACCAAACTCAGGGCCTTGCGCTTGTTAGGCAAGCGCTCTACCACTGAGCTAAATCCCCAACCCCCTGATATTTGACAGAGAGGCAAACAACACACGCGGGAGAGAAGCCAGCACCTTCTAGCAATGGTGCTGGGGAAACTAGATGCTCACATGCAGAAAAGTAGGATTAGAAAGAGAAAGAACAGCACCAAATTCATTCTGTGGAGCCAATATTGCGCTAGCACCAAACCTAACATATAAGACAAAAGAAATGCTATAGACCAATTTCCCCCGTCGGAATACTCATGAAGTTTTTAATAAAACATTTGCAAACCAAATAAAGAAACATTAAGTAGGCCATATTCTATGATCAACATTATTATATTTTAGGGATGCAAGAATAATTCAATAGATAGAAATGAATACGTGTAAAATAACACATCAATAAACTTAAAGACAGAAATCCCATGACCGTCTCAATTAATGGAGAAAGGCCTTATGACAAAATTTATATTTGTTGACAATAAAAATCCCTAAAAGTCCTAGGAACAGAAGGAGCATACCTCACCACGATAAATTCTACATGACAGATGTATAGCCAACAGTGTGTTAAATAAAATTGTACTTGAAGCATCTCCCCTAAAATCAGAAATGACACTCTTTCCTTTTATTCATTATTGGGTTTGAAATCATAGTTGGGGGAAAAACATAAGGGAAAGAAATAAGAATGATATAAATAGGAAAGGGGGAAGTCAACCCCACCAGTGCATGATATAATCTTATATTTGAAAGACCCTAAAGACTATACCTCAAAGCTCTTAGACTTGATGAACTTTTTTTTGGCAAAGTAATTAGATAAAGTATCAATGTACAAAAGTGAGCACATTTCCACATACCGATAGTGAGCCTGAATGAGAAATAAATGAAGAAAAATATCCCATTTTTGTGAGTTAAACAGTCTGGGTACACACCTAAAGGACTCCATTTCCTGTCACAGAGCAACCTGTTCATCCATGTTCACTGCTGTTTGGGTTGCAATAACCAGGGGAGGGAAAAGGCCTAGACGTCCACCAACTGAGGGATGGATAATTAAAATGTGCTATATGTACACAGCAATATTTCTCAGTCATTAAGAAAAATGAAATGCATGGATAAACGGGTGTCACTGGAAGCAATCATTCTGGGCAAAGTATTCAATGCACAGAAAGACAAACATCCTATGTTTTGTCTCATTGGTGGATGTTGCCTTTGGATCTTTAAATATGTGTGTTTTACTTGGAATACCCATAGAGGAGGTCAGGAAATTACTAAGGGTGTCTTAAGGAGGAAGTTTCAAAGAAGGAGAAAAAGAAAAACACTGCTGAAAGATTCTAGGCTTAGCCTTTGACTTAACTGTAGTCATTCAGACTTGGGACCTTGGTAAATGATGTTTATGGATATTGTAAACCCCAACAGAATTAAACTTGGAAGACAATTTGGGGCAAGAGGGATGTAGAGTAATGATACTTATGACAATACACAAACTTTTTTCTATGTTGTCTTTTTTCCTACCTACTGCCTCAAAAGGCAAAACTAAATAGAAGGGAATAATAATGAAAAATATCTTACTACAACCTTTGTGGTACCTTTAATCAACCTGTAGTGCTAGGTTTTCTTACAATATCAATAAAGCTTCCACAATATTTCTTTCTTTTTTTTTATTAACTTGAGTATTTCTTATGTACATTTCGAGTGTTATTCCCTTTCCCGGTTTCCGGGCAAACATCCCCCTCCCTCCCCCCCTTCCTTATGGGTGTTCCCCTCCCCACCCTCCCCCCATTGCCACCCTCCCCCCGACAGTCTAGTTCACTGGGGGTTCAGTCTTAGCAAAATGTGTAGCCCAGGCTGGCCTCAAACTTGTGATCCTCCTGCCTCTGCCTCCTTCAGCAAATCCTACCGGCGTGCGCCACCACAACCGGCCCACAATATTTCAAAACACTGTGTAACACTCCTCCATTGTTGGTGGGATTTCAGACTGGTACAACCATTCTGGAAATCAGTCTGGAGGTTCCTCAGAAAATTGGACATTGTACTACCTGAGAATCCAGCTATACCTCTCTTGGGCATATACCCAAAAGATGCCCCAACATATAACAAGGACACATGCTCCATTATGTTTATAGCAGGCTTATTTATAATAGCCAGAAGCTGGAAAGAACCCAGATGCCCTTCAACAGAGGAATGGATACAGAAAATGTGGTACATCTACACAATGGAATATTACTCAGCTATCAAAAACAATAACTTTATGAAATTCATATGCAAATGGATGGAAGTGGAAAATATCATCCTGAGTGAGGTAACCCAATCACAGAAAAACACACATGGTATGCACTCATTGATAAGTGGCTATTAGCCCAAATGCTTGAATTACCCTAGATGCACAGAACACATGAAACTCAAGAAGGATGACCAAAATGCGAATGCTTCACTCCTTCTTTAAAAGGGGAACAAGAATACCCTTGGGAGGGAATAGGGAGGCAAAGTTTAGAACACAGGCAGAAGGAACACCCATTCAGAGCCTGCCCCACATGTGGCCCATACATATACAGCCACCAAACTAGATAAGATGGATGAAGCAAAGAAGTGCAGGCTGACAGGAACCAGATGTAGATCTCTCCTGAGGGACACATCCAGAATACAGCAAATACATAGGCGAATACCATCATTAAACCACTGAACTGAGAACGGGACCCCCGCTGAAGGAATTTTAGAAAGGACTGAAAGAGCTTGAATGGGTTTGAGACCCCATATGAACAACAATGTCAACCAACCAGAGCTTCCAGGGACTAAGCCACTACCCAAAGACTATACATGGACTGACCCTGGGCTCCAACCTCATAGGTAGCAATGAATAGCCTAGTAAGGGCACCAGTGGGAGGGGAAGCCCTTGGTCCTGCCAAGACTGAACCCCCAGTGAACGTGATTGTTGGAGGGAGGGCGGTAATGGGAGGAGGATGGGGAGGGGAACACCCATATAGAAGAGGAGGGGGAAGGGTTAGGGGGATGTTGGCCTGGAAACCGGGAAGGGGAATAACAATTGAAATGTAAATAATAATTACTCAAATTAATAAAACAACAACAACAACAACAACAACAACAACAACAACAAACCACTGTGTGAGACTATCAGCTCTACACCTTAAGGTAGGGGTGTGTGTGGGTGTGTGTGTGTGTGTGTGTGTGTGTGTGTGTGTGTGACACAGAGCTAAGAGATCAGAGGTTCCATACAACATGAATGTGTTGCTCTGTGAGAGATCCCCCTTTGCTTCTCTGCAATAAAATTAAACTTCTAAAAGAGCGATGACATTTTTCTTCCTGACAAACGAAACGGCAACTCTATGTAACTGTTGCTTTCAAATTATAGTCTTTTGATCTTGATTTCCCTGGAGGAGGGGGAGGGGGCAGGACTTTACATTCTTAACTGGATGAAAGCCTTTTGGAAACACGCCTTGCACAACAGAAGAACCTGCCTCAGAGAACGTATTCACAGGGGTAGACGGGTGCTTGTTAGAAAGACGGTGTCGTAGCTCATTGCTGCTACTCTCGCATTAGAAAAAGAATGGTCTGTCATCTCCAGCACAGACGCTTCATCACTGAAGATGAACAAATCTAAAAATGTTTCGCTCTGAAATGCTACCTTTTTTCTGCTTGTGGGTAGAAAGTCCATATGCTATTATAAAGTCCATATGGTTAGAGATTATCGCACACTCAAGCAGTTTGCTGAAAAGTCGCAGCTAATGAGACACTTCTCCCCCCCTACAGTATCTCTTTACCTTAGATCAACAGTGACCTGCAGGCAATCAGGTCTTTGGAAAATGAGTCCTTCCGGGCTTCAGTTTTCATTTAATATTTATATTTGTTCTGTCCTTCAGAAAAAAAGGGAAATCTGAATAAATGATGCTGACAGTTGAATTTTGCAAATGTTTTCCTATCGCATTTCTGAGTCATACATTTCTCAGGGATTTAGACTTAACACGGATTTAGATAAAATGCAGACAGTTCTATAAGCACATTCCAATCCTATCATTTTAAACTAAGTTTTCCAAGAAGGTTGTTGTCTAGCATAGCTAAGGTCTGATGGGACTCCCTGTTTTTGCAGAAGCCACAGGTCTTTTTCTTAGGTTTCTGTTACCTTTGACTTGTATATACGTGCAAGTCTAAATGTCCAGAGCTAAAGGCAATTACAGAGACCCATTGGAAACTTCCTGTTTTTAGTTATAGTATTAATTATGATACTATTAATGTAAATCACTTTACCTACTCTTTTCAAGATCCTCTTGAATAATAGAAATATTTGAAAATATTTGATAACTCTTGGCTTTATTTTTATACAGGCTCAGATAGGATTTTCGACATTCAGCTTGTTTCTGAATTAATGATCACACCATCCACCTTTACGACCATTACACACAGGAACACACACATGAAATATGATGTAGGTTTTAATCTCAAACAGGTCATGAGCAAATCAAAGAAGTGTAACAGTGTATACACATATAAATGAAAATCGTGAGTTGATAGCAAAAGAAATAAAATGTCAGTTGAATTACAACAGCAATGTTTTAAGTTAATTTCCAAACAAACTACTTTGTCAATAGATAAATGTATCACGATTTGCAATTTTTGATGAGAAGAGACCAGATACTCTGAGAGTTCGCTATCAATTGGAAGTTCTTACTAACTAAAGGCTGATATGTATACTATAGAAGCAGATGACAACTGGCCACTTTTGTGTGGAATAATGTATAATATATTGGGCAAACAAGCCCATTCCTTAAGACTGAGAATCTTTAAAGTACATGTAGATATTTATGTATAGTTCTTCAGCAATTCAGAAAAGATCCATCATTGCTATCCTTTGTGACTACTTATTGAACAATTTTCATTGTATTTAAGACAAAGTTATAATGGCGGGCAGACACTGATAGTACAATTTTTTTTTTTACCTAAGTAAGGACTAAACGGACACTAAATAATTCACATCAATATGCGATGTTCCAATTAAAATGTTCTTCAGAGCCGGGTGATAGACGTGCATGCCTTTAATCCCAGCAGTCAGGAGGCAGAGACAGGCAAATCTTTGCATGTGAGGCTAGCCTGGTCTACAGAATGAGTTCCAGGATAGCCAAAGCTACACACAGAAACCCTGTATTGAAAGTCATGAAAACAAACCAAAACCAAAAATCAGAATGCCTTCTTCAGATATTTACTAAGCACGTGTGCTTACAGCCGGAAATTAGAAAAAGAAAGATGAATAATCTGCACCTGATTGAGTTCACATTTCTACTATAAATGAGAATTAATATCAAAGTAAAACATAGATGTACCAGAAGCTGGCACATGCTGTGCAGAGGTGGGGAGAAGGGCATTAGGTAAGAGGGGGGACACAGAAGGAGAGGCAGGAATGTCTTTGCTAAGCAGAGGCACGGTACATGTCACTGAGAAAGTAGCATTGAAGTTGGGTATAATGCTGGAAGCCTGCCAATCAGCACTTAGGTGGAGAACAGAAGAGGACCAGGTCTTCAAGAGCATCCTATTCCTTGGCTGCTTAGTAATCCCGAGGCAACGCTCTCTCCCTGTCTCCCAGAGAGAAGGGATGGGGCGAATTTGGAAAGATGGGAAGAAAAAAGTACTATACAGATACGTAAGTGTTTAGGAGAAGGCACAAGAGACACACGATGCAGAGGTGACATCATGGGAACTTGTTTGAGTACCCAAGAAACAACAAGGAGGCAATTATGTATGGAGTATTGTAAGGGAAAATTTGCTTAGAAGTAAAGGTGCAGGGTGGAGGTCTGCACTGTTGTTATGTAATCTAACGCTGAGTGCAGCCCCCAAGACCTAGTTGCCTTAGAGACGAGAGAGTCTGCATGTAGACCCAGGGGTTGCTATGTGACCTTGCTCCCAAGTTATTTCTGACTGGTGAATAAAGATGCTGACAGCCCATAACTGGGCAGAAGAGACGTAGGTAGGGGTTTAGGGTTCCTGGGTTTGGGGTCTGAGGTGAAGAGAGGAGGAAGCCACTGTGGGTTAGGTGAGTCATGAAATAATGGCCATGTGGGTTGGCTAATTAGAGTTAAGAGCAGCCCAGGCAAAACACGGCAAATCGTATAATGGGACTGTTGGCTGGGAAATAGATGTGCTAGCATAGAGGATAGACATCGGCCCAGCTCTTGTGTTGACTAAGGCTTGTTGTAAAAATAAAGGTTTGTATGTATCTTTTATCCAAGAACTAAATGATCGCAGGTGGAGTGGAATCCCCTGGATTGGCATTCATTTTTTTTCCCTACAATAGTGCAGGTCTGTAATGCAGATCCTAGAAAGTCATAATGTGGAGAGACACCTGAGAAATGAAGGTAAGGTAGAGAAATTGTCTGCATCATAGTCTGACTTGCCTACTACAGTCATAGCTGAAGAGTGACTATCATGAGTTTTCATTTTCTGATGTAAACAATCAGGTTGATGATGATGACGACGACGACGATGACGACGAAGATGATGATGGCAACTCTCATGTTGAGACTGTGCTGTCTCACACTGATGTTGCAAACTCAGAGAGATTGAGGAGTGACCTGAACTCACAGGAATGAGGATCTGGGACAGTAAGATGTCCACTGGGAGGACTGGGGATTGAGGAATAAATGAGAAATAAAGAAGACAAAATCAAAAGCTTTGGGACCAGGAGGTCTTGCATAAGTTGATGACTTATGCCGAACAGCCTTGGTAAGAAGTACATCGTATACAGTATTAACAGGGGGGAAATGGCCCAGGTCAACAGAGATCTAAATCAGATGATTGGCAAACAGAACCTGGAATACCTCAGATATGGCTGCCTTAGGACCTATAGCCACAGACTGGGGGGGGGGGGGAAGAGTTGAGTCCCCAGAAACCCCAACCTTGACTCCTTTGATGTACTGGCTCCATCCCCACACAAGTCTTGCTGTTTATTCCTAGACAAGGGACACAGAATGACTGTTCCCTTTGTCCTTTCATCAGGGCCTCTTGGATTTGCTTTGGCTGTCCAAGGGGGGGGGGGAAACATCCAAGAGTGTCATTGATTACATGGAATGGCTCTTTATAAAAAAGCAGCCTTCCGATGAGGCAGATCTTTTCATCTTCCCCATTTAGGACTCTGACAGTTTTTACAACTTATGATTTACATACGACACCTTACAAAAACCATGTTAATTTTTTTCCTGTTGCAAAGAAGCCTTCATACAAAGAACTCACACAAGAAGAATTCCTGCTTCATTTGTGCCTCTGGGATGTCAGCAGAGTGACATCCTGGGCCCTGCCCCTTCCCGTCACCCTGGGCACTGTGTGTTACTGTCAGAATGTGCTTTTCCTTGTGTCCGTAGAACATTTTTATAAAGGCTCTCATTAATTTGGTGTCCTCACGGTGCTTTTATTTTCCGAAACCTTGAAAATGTTCAGAAACTATAACAACCATGATCACATTTACAACATACTTTTGACAGTTTTAGCATTTTCCAGTTCAGTATTGCCTCCCAAAAGACAGGGAAAACTTTGTAATAATGATTTACAAGAACCCTGTGACACTCTGTACCTGGCAAAGGCCAGCACGAAATATAACTCTTTTTCTGAAAGCACAATAGCCAGAGGAGATGAAAGTTCAAGCTTGTGTCTTATATGACTCTTCCTTTTTCATTCATTAAAAGGAACAGGAGCTGTACCCAGATGTAGGTCTAAGTCTTTCCTTTTCCACTCTGGAAGAAATAATTCAGGACGACTGAGGTGAAGATAACCAAGAGCTTTAGAATTGTAGCTTCCTCCCGCCTTCCATTTTACTAGCTTTCTTTGAGAGATTTGGTTAAGTAGAGCATATTGTTTCTTCAAAGCTGTTTCCTTCAAAGGTGATTCCTACTCATGTTCCCGTAAACCTAATGGATTGATGTAATTTATGTGGTGTGCATATTGGACTGTTTTTAGTAATAATCTAATGTTTTATCATGCAAAGAGCTTGAAGTTAATTTTATTCTTTTCTATAAAAGAAAATACCTGGTTAGTAATATAAAGATTCTATTCAATAATAATTAGGTCTTGTTTAATATCTTTTTGAAAATTTGTAGTGTACTATTTTATGCTTGATATACCAACTAGTAAACGATTACTATGCATGTGTTAAAAATGCCTACAAAAAATAAATTCTTCAAGAAAACATTCATGTTTAGTGATATTTATTTAGATAAGGTAGTGATAATATTTAGTCAATGATTTATTTTATGAACAATTTCAACTTCATTCCTGATTTCTTTTATCAACAATACTTTCAATTAAAGCACAATTATTAATATTTACTTTTGCAAAGATGGCTAATGGGCTTATGCCTATTATGATTAATTGTAATTATTCATTGCAGTAAAACTAGGTCAGCCTTACATGTGTCAAATTTGATTTATTACCGTGATATTCACACAGGAGGGTAAAGCCAGTAATTAAGAAAATGGATTTGGAGTGTGTAGAACTTGCTTCTTTGAGTAAAAAGATACATTTGAACGTGACATATGTATAAGTAGTAATTAAACTAATTGCTTATTGACATTGTCATAAGAATATTAGGAGAATAAGAACTATGGTGAAGCCTTGAGAATGAACTCACTAATGGGGCAAAAATATGAGTTTGAGAGATGGGGAAAAGGCTATGTGTTCTGTAATCTGGAATTCAGCAATGTTGCTGTAAAATTATAAGAGTGCTGTCTTTTACCCTGCACTACATCCAGTACTGTGGTGGTCCAAGATATTTTCATCTCAGTCAGCAAAGTGTCTCACCCACTCTGCTCCATCCCTTATCACACTGCTGATGGCTACTTTCTGAGCCTGGCAGCAATCTCTTTACCCATCTAGTTCCCAAGACAGGTTGTCACCATGCCAGACATACACATCTCAATTCCGCAGTGGCCCAATGTCTACAGCCACTACATACTGTCCTGAATTCAATTAAATTGCCACATGAAAGAACACACAACACAACAACCTCTGGTCCAATTGATGATATATAATTGCCCCTAGACATACAAAACCCTATTCACATCCATCCCTTAAGAATGTTCATAACAACCTGTAAATGTGCAGAGAGGAATCGTAACATCGGCCTCCATGTTCTCTCCGCTGCTTCCTCCTCTCACTCCAGTCTCCTACCCTCTCTAAAACCTTTCTCCCACCCGTCCTTACTTCTTGTTCAATGACAGGCCACATTCTATCTTGTACCTGCCTTCACCTGCGTAATGACACCATCGTACACAGGAATATCTGAGAGAAGGCTTAAAGCTATAGATTAATTTTTGATTGTCTGTCCCTTGAGTAGGTGATAAGATTCAGAGATTACCTCCCAAAATTAGTTATCTCAAGAAGATAACAGTCTAGAGGGGCCAGTATGACATTGTCCTATGTATAAAGCTGACGTTGCAGATTGAGATGCATGCTCTGGGAGAGATAAGCATTGTCTTGCAGCAAAGAGCTAAAAGCACTTTGCTGTTACATCATTTCTTAAGTCGAGGTTTAAGAATGGAAAACAAGTGGGTGAGGTTGCATGACAGAGGAAAAGGCATTCTGGGTAAGAAAAGAAACTTAGGTAAAGATCTTTGCATCAATGACTTGTATTGTTTAATGACTGATCATTGTGGAGAGCACAGAAAAACTGCTCAGGGACAGACATGGGCCAGATCAGTGAGTGGTTTGGGTATATTAGACATTCTGATATTCAATCACAATAAGTTATATGTTTTAGACTGTTCAGACAGTTTTAGCATAGGCAACAAAGAACTATTCTGGGCTTATGGGAAGAAAAACACAAGCACACATGCGTTTCCTGACAAAATCAAGAGAACCATGTAAGAGAGAGGGTTTGGATCCTGAAAACTATGGATCTGGCCACATGGTGCTATCATCCTCTGTCACAATGAAGGGGGAAGGATGTGGGTGGGATTGAGATTCACATGTTCCATTTAAGATTCAGGTAAGGAGATTATATCCTAGACATTACCCTCTCCAGGTAGCTCCAATCTCAAAAGTATGAAGTGACAAATGGGAATATTTGGAAAATCATGTTCAGTAGCTAAAGGTCTGAGGGTCAAATTGCGTGCCAACCAACTGAAACTTCTTCTTAGATATGTCATCACTCCCTCCTCAGTCTCTTTATTTAAGGATCTCTGTTTTCGTTCTTTCTTCGCCCACAAAACACTGGGGTTAGCTGCCTCTTTCACCTTCTCGTTTAGTGTGACCCACTGGTCCCACAGAGTACAACACTCTGTTAATGGGAAGGAGCCCCTGCTCCTCCATTTACCTGAGGAGATAGTTTTGTGATCTTGTTTTGCTATTAGGACTTCAGAAACTTTTCATAGCGAAAGTTCTTATTTTCTAGAAATTTTCTATGAAGTTTCTTTAGAGGGTTTTATGCTGTAGAAGAAAAACATTGTTGTGCCATTTCCTTCCCCAAACTAAAATTTATGGGGTTACAAATATACACCGAAACCAAAACTCAGCAATGTCTGATCTACAATATCACCGGTGATAAGATAGAATAGTTGCATTATTTTCAAATGTATTATTAACTGCTAATCATTTGTTAGTTACTTTGAAGAAGGAGTGGGGAACTACTCTACTCTCACAGAATTTGTACTCGAGAAATGCTTAGTTGTGAGTGGTTACAGGGTTGAAGTAAAGCAGGGAGATGTTGCAAACTTCAGGGTTCTTGATAGTAAATTTCATTTTCATTGAGGCCTGAGTAGCATGCGGGAATAAGCCATAAGAAGATAAAAATGAAGTACATTCAGGAAGGCCAAGGAGCCAATATAAAGTCTGCAAATCACAAATTATTTCCTCTTCCAGAGGGAAAAAGTGAAGGTCAGCATAGCAAAAGAATAGGAACTGAGGGGAGGACCCACATGGGGAAGCTCACACAGCTTGGGTAGAATTTATTGAGTTAAGCAGACTTTTGGGTGTTTATAGGTCCACTGGGAACCAGTATAGTGTTTTGTTGGGAGAAGCAAGCTGTGTTTCATTTGTTACTGGCAAGGATAGAGCAGAGATGGACAGAACGGCCAACCAATGACTGGCCCAACTTGAGACCAATTTCATGGGTAAGAACCAATCCTTGACACTATTAATGATACTTTCTTATACTTGCAGATAGGAGCCTACCATAACTGTCCTCTGAGAGGCTCCACCCAGCAGACAATGGAAAGAGATGCATAGACCCACACACAAACGTTAGATGGAGCTCAGGAACTCTTATGAGGAGTTGGAAGAAGGATTGAGGGAACCAAGAGAACAGGGACTCCACAGAAAGACCAGCAGAGTCAACTAACCTGGACCCTTGTGGGCTCCTGGAGACTGAACCACCAACCAAAGAACAAGTATGGGCTGGACTAAGACCCCCAGCACATATGCAGAAATGCAGCTTGGTCGTCATGCTGGTTCCCCAACAACTAGAATGGGGGTTCTTCCTGAATCTGTTTCCTGTCTGTGGATCTTGTTGTCCTAACTGGGCTACCTTTCTGGCCTCAGTAGGAGAGGGTGCAAGTGGCCCTGCAATGACTTGATGCGTGGGATAGGGGTGACACCAAGGGGGCACCTCACTCTCAGATAAGAAGGGGAGGAGGTTGTGGGGGAGGGATCTGTATGAGTAGGTACTTGGAGAAGAGGGCAGTTGATATTGGGATATAAAGTGAATGAATAGATTAGTAAATTAATAAAAAAAATAAGAGATGGCACAGGATGCTATGAGGTAAATGGACTGTGGGGGAACATTGATCTACTCGCATGGTTAAAATCGACTATTTCCTGAAGGGGAGGGAGAAAAGTCCCTGACTTTGTTGTTCACTTTCATGGTGTAAATTGTGGGTGTAGAATTCTCACTCAGCGTAGAAAGAAAGAAGCACATGAACAAAGCAAAAGTAACCTGTAGAGGCAAGTTACTCTTGTAAGGGTGTGCTACAACCCAAGCAGGGACACAAGGACATACAGAGCAGAAAACACCAAGGTCTTTCATCACTATGCAAAAATACTGTTTTCTCATTGGTTGGGCCTGACTCCAGAGGCATTGTCTAGTTTTGCTACATAAAAATGAAGGAACTGAGGGGGAAGGGGTGTGTGTGTAAAAAGTTCCAGGAAAATGGGAAGACCTTTGTGTAATCTTTTCTGAATGGGGGAGATAAAAGATTTCCCTAAAAGTTTTACAAGGTGGGAGTTAAATGATTTGACTCTCTTTGTATAAAACGGTTGCAAGATTGGGGAGGATATGGAATATCGGCACTGTGCTAAGGAGACTGAAAGACAGGTGTGGAAAAATTGTCACAGAAGTTTCCGATTGAGCCAATGTCAACCCAAATGACAATGTCTAAATTTAACAATTTGTTCCCATGAGTTTGTGTAGGTCAGGCAGAGCACAATTGTTTATAAACGCTGATGCAACAGTCTTGGAAACACATGGTCGCTGTGCTAGAGTGGTCACGTTAGCAATAGAACAAACAGGACACGCTACGAGGGAATGCACACAAAAGTCATTATTTGTACTGGCTGGTTTTGTGTGTCAACTTGACACAAGCTGGAGTTTCACAGAGAAAGGAGCCTCCCTTAAGGAAATGCTTCCATGAGACCCAGCTGTAAAGTATTTTCTCAATTAGTGATCAAGGGAGGTAGGGCCCATTGTGGGTGGTGCCATCCCTGGGCTGGTGGTCTTGGGCTCTAAAAGAGAGCAAGCTGAGCAAGCCAGGGGAAGCAAGCCAGTAAGAAACATCCCTCCATGGCCTCTGCATCAGCTCCTGCTTCCTGACCTGCTTGAGTTCCAGTTCTGACTTCCCTTGGTGATGAACAGCAATGTGGAAGTGTAAGCTGAATAAACCCTTTCCTCCCCAACTTGCTTCTTGACCATGATGTTTGTGCAAGGACTAGAAACCCTGACTAAGACATTGTTGTTCTGGACTGGTTGGAAGAACATGAAAGGAACTTAAGTCCAGGAACAATGTGATTGTTTCATGATCAAGGAGAAAATACCAGAGGAGGGATGGCTTGTGAGAAACAGTTTGTTTGATTATATAGGGACTTAAGTTTTTGGCAAATAAGTCGAAATGTCAGATAAGATTATAAAGATCCAGAGGGAGGGATCGGATTAATTTGTGTATTTTATGCTGCCCACTTTCAAAGTTATAATTTTAAAATTTTGATAATTTTGAAACTGGGCAGCATAAAATACCCCAAAACTAATCTCTGCTTTCAGAATAAGTGAGAAAGCTGAGGTTTTTATGCCGCGCCCAACCTCGACCAGCAAGGAAGACACGACCACAGCAGATCTTCTTCAAGCAGTTTTACTCAGGAACCTTGATACAATCTTCTGACCTCTCTCTCTTCTGACTCTCTCTTCTGACTCTCTCTCCCCTGACTCTCTCTTCTGACTCTCTCTCCTCCGACTCTCTCTCTTCTGACTCTCCTCCGACTCTCTCTCTTCTGACTCTCTCCCTTCTGACTCTCTCTCTTCTGACTCTCTCCCTTCTGACTCTCTCTCTTCTGACTCTCTCCCTGTCTCTCTTCTGACTCTCTCTCCCCTGACTGTCTCTCTTCTGACTGTCTCTCTTCTGACTGTCTCTCTTCTGACTGTCTCTCTTCTGACTCTCTCTCTTCTGACTCTCTCTCCTCTGACTCTCTCTCTTCTGACTCTCTCTCTTCTGACTCTCTCTCTTCTGACTCTCTCTCTTCTGACTCTCTCTCCTCTGACTCTCTCTCTCTCTCTCTCTCTTCTGACTCTCTCTCTTCTGACTCTCTCTCTCTGACTGTCTCTCTTCTGACTCTCTCTCTTCTGACTCTCTCTCTTCTGACTCTCTCTCTCTCTCTCTCTTCTGACTCTCTCTCCTCTGACTCTCTCTCTTCTGACTCTCTCTCTTCTGACTCTCTCTCCCCTGACTGTCTCTCTTCTGACTCTCTCTCCCCTGACTGTCTCTCTTCTGACTCTCTCTCCCCTGACTGTCTCTCTTCTGACTCTCTCTCCCCTGACTGTCTCTCTTCTGACTCTCTCTCTTCTGACTGTCTCTCTTCTGACTCTCTCTTCCCTGACTGTCTCTCTTCTGACTCTCTCTCCCCTGACTGTCTCTCTTCTGACTCTCTCTCCCCTGACTGTCTCTCTTCTGACTCTCTCTTCTGACTGTCTTTCTCCCCGGGGAATGCCCTTTACCACACTTAAATAGCTAGCACTGGCCAGTCCTAGCAAGCCACATGGGTCATGTAGATAGGCTGTCACTATGTGGATGCTAGCAGGTCAGGCAGACATAGCCAAATAAGGACTTGTTTACTGCAAGGAGCGCTCACCGTTGGGAGGGTGGAAGGCAGAAACCAGCGCCATCCTTGAGGCACGGCACGTTGCAGCTCTCTACAGTTTTACTCTCAACAGATTAGCACAGTGATGTCTGGAAATACAAATTCAATTATGGGATGTCACAGCTACCTCTATTTTTTATCGATGAGTTCTTTTAATTAGCTGCCAATCATTGAGGCGGCAGAATCTTGTCCAGTCAGAAACTCTTTACTGTAGTAATACCTGCTTTTGTGATGGTCTCTCCTTAGTAGATCATCATGGGTAGGGTGACCTCAGATTCTGGTGTCAACCATATCTAATGGTATCCAGTAATACACATTTAAGTCTGTCTTTCTTAGGGTTTTCTGAGCAGGTAGTCAATCATTTATGCCATCAATGTCTATTCAATTTCCTCAGAGTCTCTGGGCTTCTTAAGTTTGCTTAGAAACAAGTACTCTACTTATCCTGGGCACACAGGAACCTAATCTTTGTGGATGGTTTTCAAGGCCTTTGCCTTTGAGGTACTTAGAAAGAGTACGGGAATCAGGCTATGGAAGTTAGTGGTCTGTTAAGTTTATGAAAAAAAAGATTTTTGAAAGAATGTTCAGAGAGACACAAGGATGATCAATGAATGATTATTGAAAGTCCTAAAGACAACCAAAAATTACTTGGCTCTGGATCTGTGACAGCTCAACCGTCCACAGTCATGAATTTCTAACCAGTCAACTGCCCTGGTTGAAACCTTAACGTTAGGGACTTTTAACATTAGTCTCTTTTATTTGGAAACACTTTCCTAACAGGTAAATACATTTTATACGTGCCTTTCAATTTATACATTACTGTTAAAAAGTGGATACGTGAGTAGAAATAGCTTTTAAAAAAAAATTACCTGGTTGGCTAAATGCCAATGAAGAAGCATTTCGTGGAAAGGAATTCATGGCAACTTTTAGTTTGTCAAGTAAACTCATGTTTCAGGCCAGTTAGAAAAATATTTTCCATTTACCACGAACATGTGACCATGATTACACCCCCTGTTGCCTTCCCTTTGCCGGGGATCACAAACATTCCATGAAAACTGTTCTTCATCTCTAAGAAAATTATCATCGCACTTGGTTCTAAACATGGAAAATGTATGATGACATTTGTTTGCCCTAAATTCTTACTCTCACATAATTCTGTGCAAAATTACAATGTGGTCTTCAAAACTTCTAGCAAACAAACAACAAAAAATGGCTGCCCGCTAGACTTTAAGATTTTACAATCCCAAGGAGCCAGTGTTGATTCTGTGTTGGAATTGTTTTAGTCCACCTAAGCCACTCCACCTCTCCTTTCACTTTGGCATAGTCAGCTGCAGAGTCCCTTGGCAGACACATTACATTGTCATAACCAGAGCCCTGATAAGAACTTTCCAGGCCCAGACACTATGAAGGGATAAATCAGAAGACTCCTAGTCCAAGACTTTCAGAGCTCTCTCATGGTATCCTTCAGAACCTAGGCTCCTTTTCTAAACTCGAAAGACTCCCAGTTCTCAAACTGCTTATTCTGAAGAACAAGAATTGGGCAAATGTGATAACCTTCAAAGATTTTAATGACTAGCGCTACTTTGAATGCATCTTCCTCGCTAAGTGTGGTCTATTTAACCCTAGATTTCTATTCTGAATCTCTTTCTTCTCATCATTGTACCCTCTCTTGCAGCCAGATCCCTGGTGAAGAATTGCTATACTGCAAATTCTTATTAAAACAACGAATGCCAAGAGTAGTGACACTTGAGAAGCTAATCATCAGAATGGATCTAAAGTAAGGTACCTAGGTCTATGACCAGCATAGGCAAATGATAATGATAGTAATGAGAAACTTTAAAGAGGACGTGCCCTTTACTCGGTCTCCTTTCTGCTGCTATGATGAAATGCCCTGACTAAAGCTATGTGAGGAAGAAAGCATTTATTCGGCTCATAGTTCCAGGCCACAGTCAAACTCTGCAGGAGAGAAAGGTTACAGGAACTTGAAGCAACGGGGTAACATCACATTGACAGCTCAGAGCAGAGAGCAGTGAGTCAATGCATGCTAGCTCACGCTCAGCTTGCTCTCTCCTCCACTCAGGCCAGCATTCCTTTTAAGAAATAAGGGCAGCTACCTCAGGGTTGGTCTTCCCATCTCACTTAATCCAGTTAAGAAGATACTCATAAGTATGCAAAGGCTCATCTCTCATTGTGATTCTAGATTGTGTCAAGCTGCCAAGAATAACGATCCTCCGCAAATGTTACAGCTAAATGACTCCCGATCCTTACCCGTTTGGGAGGGATTTCTATCGGGAGTTAAATTTGAAGTGATTCAATTGCATTCTCTTTGACTTGGAAATACCAAACGAGTGCTGTGCATTTATCTCTATGTGCGTGCAGGCACACGTGCCTGCGTGTGGAAACCAGAGGCCAGCCTGCCAGGTGATTCTTTCATCGAAACATGCCGGTTCCAGGAATCAACCTCAGGTTACAGGAGGCTCAGCAGTCGGTAGATTTCCCTGGTGAACCATCTCACCAGCCCAAACTCGATATTTTCAAAGCTTCTTTCCCTCTTCCCCAACGCACCCTGCATAATCTTGGGTTTCACATAAAGGACAGCAACTCCAAAAAGGAACGCACTGCAATCCTCTGAAGGCATTCGTCGGGGGTGGGGTGCGGCGGTGGTGGTGGTAAAGATATGGTGGTGTTTGCAATTGATGGAAGCAGAGCCAAAAACCTTCCGCAGACCTCATGGCAGCAACATTTACATAACTAAATACAGGAGGGACCTGGTTAAAAGGCTGTGGGAATCAGAGCTGAAAGTTTGTCTGCCTTTGCCTTCTCCCTAACCTGGAATCACTGAGACTCCAGCTGCAGGAAGTCAAACCATTGAAAGCAACTGCTTTTTATCCTTTTCTATAAAATTCAGGGTGGGGGAGACAGACAGACAGATAGACGCACACACACACACATACACACACACATACAGATAGACAGAGAGAGACAGAAAGACAGAGAGACAGAGAAAGACAGAGACAGAGACACTGAGACAGAGACACTGAGACAGAGAGAGAGACAGAGAGAGACAGAGAGACAGAGAGAGACAGAGAGAGAAAGAGAGACGGAGAGAGACAGAGACAGAGACAGAGAGAGAAGGAGACAGAGAGAGACAGAGACAGAGACACTGAGACAGAGAGAGACAGAGACAGAGAGAGACAGAGACAGAGAGAGACAGAGACAGAGAGAGACAGAGACAGAGAGAGACAGAGACAGAGACACTGAGACAGAGACAGAGACAGAGAGAGACAGAGACAGACAGAGACAGAGACAGAGACACCGAGACAGAGAGAGAGAGAGAGAGAGAGAGAGAGAGAGAGAAAGAGGAGAATCACGTAAAGTTTAGTTTGTAATTGCATTAGTCTTTTCTATCTTGATTGAGGTCCTGCGTTTATTTTTCTTTCTAAGGAAGATACCACAGGTATGAGTTTCAGCACTCACATGACTGGAAGGGAAGCTTTCAATCAGCTGAGGCTTTCCCAGGACTTTCTCTGTATGGGTGGAGCAGGCTGAGCAGTGCCCAGCCTCTCAGGGCTGAAGATGGCCCATCTGACCTCCCAGAAAGACCTTCAGGAAAACCGTTTCACAATCCCTCCCTGTTATAGGGACAATTTTCAAAGTACTTCTCATTTCGGACATTTTTAGTCATGAGTTTGAGATGACTGGAGTGGGTAGGACTGTTAGGAAAGGGCCAATGGCCCAGACATTAAACAGAGCTTTCATTGAGAGAGTGGCCTTAATATTTCATAAATATTTAAAGTTTTTCTGTTGGTTTTGGGAGAATTCCCCTTAAATTAATGGTACATTTATTCAAACACATAAATGAATCTTTAATGACACAAGGCAGATGACTGTCAAGTGTGGGGAGAGGCAGGCCTTCCTAGTACAGTGAAGAAGTCCTTGTTAGGGTTGGGGTAGAAGACACCTTTGCCATGTCTGTTGATGGTTTCACAGAGGCACAGATATCAAAATGTCAATTCCGTAGGTTTGAATACCTGTACTTATCACACGTGGATCATGTCACTGATGTGCCTGTTGCATTAAACAGTTATAATAAGCAACATTAGGAGTGGAATAAAACTAACATAGTCTATTGCCTTTTGCTGTTGAAACTAGGGCCTTAGGCTTGGTAGGCAAGTGTCTTATCACAGAGCTATAACCCCAAGCCTCTTTTATTTAATTTCTAAAAACAGCGTCTCGTTAAGTTTCATTGCTGGTCTGAACTGTCTTTGTAAGTCAAGTAGACATTGACCTCCTGCCTTAGCCTCTTCAAAAGCTGGGATTACAGGTCTATACCACCAGATCTGCTGGTACACTCAAAGCTCACATGAACACTAAGAGGTTTGAATCGGGAGGTCTCACAGTGAAAGGCTCAGCAGAGCGCCTGCTCTCTCTTGCAGTGACAGCAGCCCTTCCTTACAGACAAGTCAGCCATCCACACACAAGCTGATCTGGAGCTCACAATCCTCTTAATTCCCCACGCTCTATGTATGAATAAGAAATCAGGGCCACATTTGATTGTTTTTATTACTTTTGCACTTACCATTCTCCCTCTCCCATTTGTAAGAATATTGCGTATTGGTATTCAAACATCGGGGTTTTCTGTTCATAAAAATAATGAATATTGTAACAGCATTAATGCTCACACTGTTTAAAATGTATTGGTATAAGAGTTCATTTTTAAACTGAGTTTCTTTGATAAACGTGCAGCTAGTGTGTCAGGAGAAATCATGCCTCGTGGAGATGCTAAGCAGAATTGAGGTGTGAATGTTACCATTATGCTTCTTGATTTCAGATGCCAGGCTTATTTTGACAGCACTTTTTCTTGTGCCCAGCACAACATCTGTCACATGCAGAATCCTCAGTGGGGGGGATTTTGAGTATCTGATTAGACACACAAATAAGATGTGCAGCATATACAGATAGAAACAGAGACATGTGTTTTCTTCAGTCAGACCAACAGTAACCACAACAGCACCTTCAACAGCCAAGGGCCTTCTGTCCCCAATCCTTATTGAACAATACCTTTGCATTTTTGTATTCTGGGTCACAACTGCTGCTCTCTATTGGTTATATTTTTGTACAATTCACCCTCTTCCTAGGCATCACAAGGACATTTGAATCATTCAGATTTATAACAGATTAATCCAGATATTTATGACTGTGTGTTACAAAGTTGACTTTTAAATGTAGAGAAATCACTACTTCAGATAAAGAAGCCACTGTTGGTGAGAGAGAATGGGGGTGGATGGGGGCTGTGAAGGAAATATGTGGTCCTCATATCGAAAGTCACAGAACAATTTTCAATTACTTCCCTATGTCTTCTTATGGAGAACTTTGCAATCCAATACCTTTATGTTGACAGTCATAAAATTCTTGCTGGGTTCACTCCAACATTTGCACTATTATACAATTGTAACTAGAAGCACATTTGGTCATTTAGAATAGCAATATCAATCAAGAGCAAAGCTCATTGGGGTTAGCCTGAGAATTCAGTCACATTAAGAATCTTAGTTGACTTCAGGCATCTAAAAAATGTTTACATAGTGATTTGAAATAAACCTAAATACTCATTCAACTTTATTCTTCTGCCTTGTATTCAATTTGGAGATTATTAAAGCTCTGAAAGTCATTCTGAGTTGCACTATAAGATCAATGTCTGACAAAGCCTCAAGTGGATTTTTGTTTTATGAGTGGTGTTAGCTTACCCCAAATACTCTAAGATGACTATTCTAAGTAAATGACATTTTGATAACTCCGAAGAAGAAATTACCTTACTTACAGTCTTTCTTGAGATAACATTTGAAGATCTGTATAATAAAGAAAGAAGTGGAAAGCAAGAAAAGTAGACATTTTCATGCCTTTTGAAGTTATCAGTCATCAGGTAACAGTTACCCGGCTATGATTAAAGTCACTTGAGCAAGGAAGCCAAGACACACAGCCTCAAATACTGGAGGTGAGCAGACCAGTAGACGTGCAAGTAAGATTAACAATGGCCCCTGCCTAGAGCCACAGGATTCCATGCCAATCCCCAGCAGCAACAAGTCCTTTCAGAGGCCTTGGGAAATGGCCTTAGTGGGAGAAAGATGCACCTGATCCTGTAGAGATTTGATGCCCCCAGGGAAGGGGGATGCTGGGGCATCAAGTGAGGTGGGGTGGATGGGTGAGAGGACTCTTTCAAAGGAGAAGAGGATGGGGTGAAGAATTCTGGGAGGGACCAGGAAGGGCGACAACATTTGGATTTTATATATATATTTTAAATATATATTTTCTATATTTATATATATATATATATATATAATTAAACTTTAAAAGCAATATTGTCCTCAAAATCTTAAAGAAATGTGAATGATATTCTGAAACACTGCGATGATATTCTGAAACAAACAATGGTATTCGAAGCACACAAATTTGTGATAGCCATTTTCTACAAGTGATTTTTAAAAACGAAGCTCTTTACTGTGGTTGTTTCTTTAACCCAAAGGTCCTAGTTACTAGAATAAACCTGAAAGGAGAATTCTAGACGACGACATTTACTATCTTTACTAAGAAGAAAAGAGGAGGCATAAAAGGAGCAGTTTACACATTGTAGGTGTGAAAACCACAGCTCTCATCTTAAAGGGACTAAGAGTTTATTCTGGAACCTATTTCAGTGACCATGACTAGGAAAACAGTTCATTTATGTTTCCCCAAATTCCCCGTTGAGCATAGGAGAAGTTTCATGGAATATTAGTTCAGCTGCCCCATCATCCAGGGAGAATGTTTTGTATTCATTCAGCTGCTGGGTGTGTGTGTATTGGTTTTTTTTTCTCAATATGCTACTAGTGGAATAACAACAACCCAGTCGAAGGATACAGATCAGTAGATACAGGAGAGTAGAAGAAATTGAACCTGATGCATGAAATAAAATAAGAGAACATCTTCTTAACTGAGGGTAAAGAATGGAAGATCTGGGAGGAATTGGGGAGGGGATGAATACACAGGAAATTCATTGTTTGAAACTATCAAAGAACTAAAAATAAATGCAATTTATGATGAGAAGAAATGGTATACATATTTAACAAAGGAAAAGTGTGTAAGATTCAAATATATGTCCAATAGTACAAAATTGAATGCATTAATCTCTTTTAGAATAATGCAAAAATGTCAGAAACGTTGTAGAAACTTACAAACTGTTTAGAGTCTTCCCCACTCAGTTGTGTTTACAGTGGTGTATAAGTTAACCATGAAATAGCAATTTAAAAAAAGAAATTGAAATGACCTAGATGTAGATGAAAGACATGGAAAGAGACTGACTGACTAACATGGTATAGATCTATGGTCTCTAGCAATGTACTCAGAGTCTCACATTGGTGCTTATATGATCAATATATCTACTTATATGCATATTCTAAACATCTTACTATTGTCTATTAATTAGAAATTACAACTTAAAATATTCAGTTAAGCTGAAATATCACATCATTTAATTTTCTTTTTCTCTATTCATACCACATTTAAAAGTACACTATTTGTCTATCTGTCTGTGTGTGTATAACATACAATGTAAATATATATAATATTAGGTATAGAAGAGCATGGTTACATGATACATGGGAAGCAATATATATTTTCTTATTTGAGAAATACTAAAAAAATTTGACAATCAATGGTGTCCTTAGAAAGAAAAATTAAAAGTATTAATTTTAATATATATTCAAAAAACAGTATCAAATAAGTTCTAGAGTAGATAGAAGTCCTCGGTTACAAGAAGTCTTGGTACTTTCTGCAGGACTAGAGTTTAATTTATCCAATTTAATGCTCATAATCACATCACATAACCAAATTCTGGGACATCTGATTCCCTTTTTATATCTTCTGTGATACACAAAACACATACACACACACACACCACCACACACTCACTCTACATATATCACATACAGACACCTATCTATGCTTACCTAAAAAATTAAAAAGCTTACTCTATTAAAAATAAATATTTCCATATCTCTAATGTATTTCTATTGTTCAAATGATTTCAAATGAAGTTTTGGATTTGTTGGAGCCTGAATATGTGTTTTAAAGTCACAGTTTTTTTTTAAAATTCTGAGGATTGTAGTTACACTTCACAAAATCCATTTAAGACAAAAATCAAATTCAATTAAAATTAAATTGAAATTAGGCTTTTGCATTATAGATTCTACCTTACATACTATGATTTAAAAAGGCTTAAAAGACACTTTCAATGCCAAGTCAAGCCAGACTAGAGCCTAAGGCTAAGGGGGGAAAAAAAATCAAGACTTTGATCTAGTCTTTATTTAATTTGCCTGATTTATCATGCCAATAATAATGATTTTTAAAATATAACATAGGAGTTTATTTGTATTCTAATTTTGGATCCAAACTGATTAATTAGTTCCTCAACTAACTCAGATCCTACTTATGTATATTCAATATGCTTTATCTGTATACCTTAGGAAACATTGAAGATTTGCTAATTTGAAAGCCAAAAATCTGTATATATTTTCTCACTTTGAGTATGGACTCAAGAATCTTAATTATTCTTTCTTTGTTAAAAGGAAGCTCCATGTCCCAGCAAGTCACAATCTATGCTTTTGACATGATGGCTTTTGTCAATACTTACAATGTCATGTTGATTATGGAGCTCACTGAGTCATGTGAAAACTTTTAATAAACCCATTAAGACATCTTACTATTCCTATCCATTTTTATGTGAAAGGTTTATATAGTGTGTCAAAAGAAGCATGACTGCACTGTCTTAGGAAGGACAGATAAAGCATGTGAGCAGAAGGTGTATAAAGTTTGTTGATGTTGATAATTTTATACATTCCCTCCTGTTATTATATATAATTGAAATATCAATTATATTATTATATATTAAATATAATTATATCAAATATAGTGTAAACATTTTAACAATTAAATATTAAATTATATGTATATTAAATATATATTATGTATGTCATTTTGATATTACAACTTGATTTGGTATGAGCACTTTTTAGATTACTGAATCCACTTGCCTATTGTGTGTCTGAATTATTCGTTTATGGGATTGTATTAATAATACTTTAGAGCATTTTTATTCTTTGGCTGGAAGTCACTTAGAAAAGAAAACTCAAGGGATCATATGTCCTTGTCTGAGAGGATATTCATCCTCATCAATTGCCTGTGCTATTTTCTCTACTTGGCTTTCTCCTGCCAAAGTCTGCAATGGCGTTAAACGGCAATTATTTCAGTGTTAGAATCCTATACATTTCCAACACATCACAAAGAGGCTCCAAGCTTCCTACTGGAATTAAAGGACACTGGGTTTTGCCAGCACAGATTGGCTAATGGAGCAGCTTCCAGGAGCCCCTGGGTTTTTAGCAAGAGGAAATTTCAACAGTTTTTACAGAGCAATGAGTAAAACTGGGAAACCTTCATCACACGTCTACATTTTACAGTAATTTCTTAAAATTTCCATAAAAATACTACCTTAGTAAATAGTGTGGCTTTGAGCACTTACTGAAACAACACTATTCTGCAGCTCTTTTCATATAAAGGTTTCAGTAGACAATTTGGCCAGTTATTTGAAAATTATACATCTACATATGTTTTATTTATATAATTGTGTTTAAACATGTAGAATTTCTAGTAATCCCCATGTAGCAATTCTCAATTTGTAAAGGAAGAATAGAAGACATCAAAATAGAAATGACTTGCCAGGGTTTAACCACATGGTGACAGAAGTTATTGGTTCAATCTAAGGATTCCATTTCATTACCGTAAAGTGCATTGACTGCATTCGCAAATCAAAGCAGAGGAAACTTTTTGTAACATAAGATTGTATTTGGCAGGGTTGTTTTAATTAAGAAAGTTTTTCAAAGTTGTCCTTACAGCAATAATTTATATGGTATGTGCTTAAGACCTTTGAACCCTGCTTCCAAATCTATGTGCTAAACCTTTAAGCCCCAGGATGTTAATACTTTGGAAAGAGACACATTTGACACATGGTAAATATAACAGTAGGAAGTGTGGAATCGATAGGGTTAGATTGTAGGGAAAAATGAATGGTTGACTATTTTCTTAGTTGTACAGAGATGCTTTTCAATTTTATGACATGTTAACTGTGGGTCTTTTATTTACTGAGCAAAAATGGGTCCTTAATCAGAAAGTCCCTTTACATACATTTATCATGAACTGTACTGACATATTTTCATCTGGCAATTTCAGTGCATCAAGACTTACATTTTTGGTCTTCTTCAGTACATTTGAGCTAATGTTTGTACATGGTAATGCTAAAAAGTCTAATTTAATTTAATTCTTCTATGCTTAAAAAAGTATTATAGTTCTTCTGTAGGTAACATTTTCTCCCAGTAGAGTTAGTATGTCCAGTGGTACACAGAAAGTCATAATTAGCTTATCATAGTTTCAGATTTCATGAGTTCATTTTCTATTATATATAGAAGAAACTATCTCATAAAAAGATATCCTTATACTTTGATTCTTACTAATTCCCAGTCTATTCTTCTTCTTAAAGGTTGCAAACCTAGATACAGAGGTTGAATTCTGGATTTATCAGTTGGGTTGGTTGGCAAACCCACATCTGTTTTTCTTTGCATTTTTGAGCAGTTACAGATGTCTGCAATATTCTCATCTATGGCAAAAAAAAGTTTTTTTAAGGCAAGGAGAGCTCCATTTGGTTCATGGTAAGGATAATATTTGTGAACTAGATAGAAATTGTACTTAGTTTAGAAAAGTTTTATGTTCACACTCAGCCACTTGAAGATGCATAGGCTTATGGTATCCAGTGGAAATTTTATCCTTCAGCCATCCTTAGTCCAATAAGACAGTTGTTGGTTGCCACCCAGATGTAAGTTCCATTGTACTTTGGCAATAGCCACTTAGTATGCTGAATTTTTCATGGTTCACAGGCTTTACAGGGGTAAGATTATTGTTAACTTTCCCCTAGGCAGCTAGCATGCTACTTTCAGATACCAAGGTACCCACCTTTGTAGGGAGGCTACCAATTAAGTTCTGCTCAATTCTTCCAAGTCCTGTTTCTGAAGTGCAGTCATGTTCACCTTCATGTTCTGGAAAGGGTAACCACAAACCTTTACTGTTTGAGGTAACCCCTGACCTCACCTGACCAATAATTTTAATGGTCCCAAGAGTTGTATTCTCTAATGCCTGCATAATTTTTGTTCATTTGTCTATAGTTCTTGTGATCCTTCCTTTTGCACTATCACTGCAAGTGATGTAACTTCATTAATGTATGCATGTGTGAGTGTGTGTGTGTACATGGGTGCATGTGTGTGCACCAGATGTAAATGTCTCACACTTTAATCCAGCAAAGCAACATTTGATATTTTGGCAGGACTCACATCCAGAGATCATGCAGGTCTGTGTAATCTGGCTAGAATTCAGACATGCCATTAATCTCAGGAGATATTAGGGGTATTTAGGTCTTGAGTTGTAATCAGTCAATCCGAAGTTGAGTCAGTGATTTCAGAGCCAGTGAGTGGTGCTGAGTTTGTGGCAGCTAGCTTGTAAAGCAGTTGTGAGGCAGTTTACAAAGACAGCTTTACAGACAGGTGCAGGAAGAACGGAGGAAGGACAAAATGAGCTGGAAATGAGAAGGAGCCAAAAGATGATAATAGATGGCAAGATTTAGTTTGAGGTCAAGTAGGCAATGTAGTCAGAAGCTGAGAAAAGTCAGTTTGAACAGTCTGTTTGAGAGGAGTTTGAGCCAGAAGAACTGAGTTGAAATCAGCCAGCCAGAATTCACAAAGAGCTTATAAAGTTTGAGCTTATTCAGAAGCAAGACTTGAGATGATACCGAAATTAGGCAAATAAAAGTTACTTTAGAAAATATACCCACAATAATTAAGAAGTGGTTAGAATTTGAGAGCATGAGAAGAATAGAATGATAGCAGTGGTATGAGGAGAGAAAGGGATGGGAATGGTGGAAAGTGCAAAGAAATAATTTAAAAATTTTTAGATTAAAATTACTTTGTTTTTATAGAAAGACTGTTTCAGCTATTGAAATACATATGCTGTAAGAATGACTATAAATGATATCTATCTATTTACATATATTAATATCTGTTAAATAATGCAAATACTTTTAAAGATAAAAAGAATAATGAACATCACATTGTCTTTCAAATGGCATGACTGATGCAGTGGGGCTGTTCTATTTCAAAATGATAGTCCCTTGGATGACCATAACTGTGATGCCAAATCCAAGAAATGGAAGAAATTAATGTCTGTCATTTATGCCACTGCATGCTGTATTTTGCTTAAGTAGACAAAACTTACTAAGACAGTAGAAATAAAAGGGCGAGGGCTCTCTGAAGGCTTCATCTTGACTCTTAAATAAGACCTGAAGAGTAGATACGAAGCAGAGGATACATCTCCTCAAAAACAGTTGTATGCCTTAAATGTAAGAAAGAGCCATTTCTTTCTCTTGTTCCATTACATCTCTGCTTGCAGTCACCTTTTCACACCAAAAGCAGCATATGGGCCCACATGAGTCTTCAAACATAATAATCCAGCATCAGGTATGTGTGTGAATAAATGCATGAAAACATACACACACACACACACACACACACACACACACACACACACACACAGACAAAAAAGAGAGAGATCTTTCTTTTTAAAATAATATTTTGCAATGATCAAGTCATCAAACAAACCATTTCAAAAAAAGAAGGAGAAAATAATTGCATTCTAAAGCAATAGCCGATTTTTAGTCTTCATGAATTAACTATGTTAAGTAAATATGGATGTTGGCAAACTAATTTACTGATTCAATATGGCTTAAGTTTTAGCCACTAGTTTAAGATTAATTGAGACTTCACAATTTTTCTCAATGGATAAAAGAACTTAAAAGTTTTTTCCATTCATGCATGAAAATTAGGCTAGGGTATTCCCTAGGCAACCCCAATTTAGATTGTTTAATCCATTTCTAGGACCCACAAAACCTCAAGTAAGTTTCAAATACAGTTGGGAAATTCAAAACATTTAATTAGGTTATGAATTGCAGGGAAATGCAGATAGTTTCAAATTTGATTTCTATCTGTTTTTATGAAAAATTAAATGCTTTTTAATAATGAAAAATCATGCACTTTTATTATGTATCTTTTATGTTCACATTGTAAACACTTATCCAACTCCCTCTGTAAACTCCAAAAAGGATTTCATATCCTAAACATTTTCTCTTTATTTTGTATGCAATCTACTCTGGTGATTAGTGCTACCATTTGTTCAGGAGTGTTCGTTGTTCACTGAACAAGGACACCCACATTCTGAAAGAATGATCCCCATTACCCAGTAGCCGTCAACCCTAATAGCTACTCAATGAGGAATGGTATTTCTGGATCCCCTTTGTATCTAGTCTGAATGTTTTATCATTGATTTTGTGAAAGTCTCATGGAGGTAAACACAGATGCCATAAATTTTGTGTGCGCTGCCATAGGCATTCCCAGCAGACAGAATTTCAAACCACTAGCCTCTATCTTCTGGATCTTAGCGTCTCACTTCCATTCTGGATGTTTCTGACCCTTGACTGAGAGAGGTGGGTTAATATATTATGTTTTAGCTGTGGGTAACACTCAGCCATGCCCTCAGCACTGATTAATTATTAGTCTTTTCACAGCACACTGTCATCCCCAGAAGAAGCTTCTCTGACCAATGCTGAGGGCAGTATAGTCTATGCAAGCAATAATTATTTAGAATAGAGCGGAAATATGGCTGACGCGAAGGTGCAACAAATAGCTCATCCTAGGCATCAATGTCTGGTTTCTTGATGAGAGTTACAGTACTGCTTCCTGACTCTTTCTGTTGAACAGCCCCATCTAAGTTAAGAAAGGGCTAATCAAAATGAAGTATATAAAAAATAAATGAAAAACTATGATTTTGTATTCAAGTGAAAAAATATAAGCAGGGATAGAAGAATACCTGGGAAGGACATGAAGAACATGGGGAAGTACTAGGGCTCCATAAGTTTTCATTGCGATACAGCATGGTATTATGTGGTGGGTTCAGTACACTCATCAAGTGCACATGCTTTCAGCATCTATTACTTATTTCGATCACAATTCATCTTTTACTTCAAGTACTACCCAATTTAACTCTTATCCCCTCTGCCTGTTTTGTTAGTAGTAATTTAGGTTTTCTTTCTTTATTAGCATCTTTATTAACATTTTCTGTCTGGCTCATTTACCATGCATGCCTCATCAAGAAGTCTTGGCCCACTGACTGTTCTTTATGTATTGTTTCCATTCCCCAAAATTATACTGACATTATGTCTGTAATCAATAAAATTCCAGTTCAGTTTGGAAAACCTTTCCATTTGGTCATATAAAGATCCACCCTTTTTCCCATCATGCCTTTCATTGTTGGCAACTTTCCCAATACTGCCTCACCTTGTCATACACCACTTTCTAAACTTACCATTTCTGTTAAGTGTGCTGGCAGGATGCAACTTTGTCTTTGGTGTAAATAGAAAAGCTTTTCATTATTGGTCCAGGCTACTTGCAAAAATTTCATAAGTCCAACTATGCCAAGCAGATTGTTATGTCAACAGAACAAAGAATTCTGTATCCTTTCTTTCTGGAGTGACTTATGTATTTTTGCCATTTTAGCTAGTATTCTAGGTATGGTAAACTATTTAAGATGATCTTTATATAATTCTATCCAGACGTTTTAACCCAGTTGGTCATCCCCTATTGCTGTTTCATGACTCCTGCTTAACCCATGGTGGCCATACCCTTCTCCCACCCTTAAGTCTTCTTCTACCTCCACGCAGCCATTTCTGCCCTTGCCCCCTTTCCTTCTCTCTCCAAGGCCATGAAACCTCAACTCCACCTCTCTCTCTCTCTCTCTCTGTCTCTGTCTTCTCTCTATCAATTCCCCAGCCATTGGCTGTTAGCATCTTATCTCACTAATCAGAATTGCTTAGGCAGGGTCCAGTGTTATGTGCACACTCCAGGTTTCTATACCTGCATTTAGTATTACATACAAAAAGATGCTAAAAACTTTGCCATAGACTGACCTCCACCAAAAGTTAGCAGTTAAGTCAAGACAGAGCAACAAACACCATGAGAGAGAGAGATTGACACAACTCAGTGCAATCAACCTAGCAGGAACAGCTTTTGATGCCTCCTTGACCCAGGTTTTACACCAGTACCAGGAATCAGCACAAAGTGAAAGAGTCACAGTAGTTTGGTTCAACAAATCTAAGAGAAGACCAACATTCTACAATATCCACTGAGAACAATTTAGGATGCCACTGCCAAGGAAGTAAAGAGCTTCTGTGGGCTATATAATAGGTTTTCTTATTCCTAATCTCTTGTGTTGCCTTGGTGGTCAAGATTGGAGATTTCTAGCCATTTACAACAGGAGATTTTAGAATTTCCATTGATATGAAATGTTAGAGTATTGTATATGTATAATAACTCGAAATTTTTGCACTCAATATATAGAAAAAAAAAAAACAAAAAGTGAGGACAACCAACAAAAAATGACAATTGTTTATAGAATGTTCATAGCATCATATAGTATGAAAATTATATTTATTAAATAAATTCAGGAGTGTTTATTGATAGTTATTAGAAAAAGGAGAATATTTAAGACTTAAAAGAAGTTTCTTCTTTACATAATAAATATAAATAACATGCAAATGTATGCATTTCCACAATATTTCTAAGTAAAATTGAGTATTCATAAACCTGCTTTTTATGATTTTCCTATATTTCAAATTATGTAAATATGGAAACACAATGCTAATAATATTTAATATCCTTCCTTCGTTAACTCCGATTTCTTTATACCTATACCACCTACAATCTGTCTAAGTGAATAAGCAATTGATTCTGTATGTTACTCCAGGATAAGTGAATCTAGTCCCTTCAGGCTTTGTTGCTGCTGTCTCAAATATTCTCTTAGACTTGAAGGCTAACTATTTATTTCCCTATGTTCCAGCAGCACTTTTTCTTTTATTTATTTTTACCTGTTGGTAAATACTCAATGTGCTATTATAAAGAAGTATGAGCATGAGTAAAGAATTTTAAACAAACATATCGTATAAACGCAAAAAACATAGCTAAAACTTATTTCAAGAGAAGATGATTGCCATTAAAAAAGCAATAATGAATAAAATGTTAGAATCTTTACGTATAAGATAATAGTTTGCTGCTGACCATAATTTCAGTTTATGCTCCACACTCCAGATTCTCTTGTAATGCAACTGTTTATGGAGGAGTGAAAATAATGTCAGCAGCTATCACACCTGCATCTGCCCATCTCTTGCACATTTTCTTCCAACAAAAGAATGAATGAGAATAAGGAAAGGAGTCAGGTTTGTATGATTGTTACTGTATTCCTACCTTTTAAGATCACCACACTTGCATAGTCTATGGAGGATACTGACTAGTTCACCTCAGTGAATGTGAGACCAGAAAAATGCGATAAGCTCTTTATGGCCAGGTAGAATATGTGTAGGATAGATACTCACCAATAGTAGACATTCACATAGAGCTGTGGGTTGTGCACAATATAATCTGAATTTGTACAATACTATTTGATTTTGATTTTAAATTTATTACACAAAGAATAAGCTCTACTATGGTGCGCTGATATAGTTTGTAGCATTACATCCTGCCTTGGCTTTTTACTGCATACACAAAGTTTTTAAATTAGTCTTCCATTATCACTATCCAACACTTGCACTAAACAACTTATACTATACCATGGTTTGTTAACTGAAAGTAGATAGGATACTTATATAAAGTGTAGTAAAGAATTGTAAAGACAGTTCTCACACGCAAATGAAGTGGATGTAAAGTTTGAAAGACCCAAAAGTGATCCAAGACATGCAGCAGACAAAACCTAGCTACAAGAGAGGGAACAGAAAATAATCTGTAGGATCAAACAATCAAGAGATAAAAAATAAGTGAAATTATAAGTAATAGACTTAGGAAAATAAAGAGATTTTTCTTGATCAAGAAAGCTGCAAAAGGCAGGCAAAAGTAAAAAAATGCAGAAAGTTTGTTTTAAATCTAAGTTGATGTTCTACATTTATTAGCGTTGATCATCCTCTGATGATAATGATTCTAGTGTTTCCTAGTATAGGAAGCAACAGGGACCAGAGTTTTCCTATGTATATGTATTTGGTAGGGATGAGAAGACTAATAGATTGTTCAGAAAATGGGAGAGACCTTTTGCTTTGCATAAAAAAATTTTCATGGCAATCTGTTGATCAGATAATAGCATCAACTCCCACAAAGAATTAATAGTTATCACTTCTTGGCATTTTTGTCTTCATAATGGTAAGCTCCCTAAGGTAATAAGTTTCACATGAAATTAATTACAGTATTAAATAAATACATGATTATTCTGACAAGTTTTGTCACATCATCTGTTTCTGTAATATTTTCATACATGTACATTCCTAGTGTTCTGTCCCAGTAATTGTTCTAGCATAGTTAAGATTAGACTCAGTCTGTTTTTAAGGTATAAAACTCAGTCCCAGTAATTATCCTTCCTCAAAGGAACAGGGTGCTTCCAGCCACACTATATCCCAGTCAGTACACTTTAATCTTCTGTCTTATTACTACATGCCAAAGTCTGAGTCAAAATGTTTGAATTGGGTTATCTCTCGCAATAACTGTCATAACTACCATGACTGTGTTGTCCTCTCTAAGAGACGGTTAGATACTCTTACTATGTTTATCTAGCACAACCATGGCTTAGGAGAATTTCTTTCTCAATGATACAATTCACTGAGTCTAGAATCTTAAATGTAGTAATGTCTTTATTTTCTGCCTGTGTGCAGAACCTCCTTTCCATTCACAGGAAACCAGGGTCAGATTGATAGCTAAAGTTTAGAACCCTGTTTTCTCATTGCTACTTAGTACTGGGTTTAATTTATCATTTTTTACCGTGCATCTGTGACTATATACAAAAGCCATTCAGACACAGATTATTGCTCTGCCATTCCCTCACTGAACAGATGCTTAGGAAAAGTCACTTGATTCTCATTTGTGATTCCCATTCACTTGAACTACACTCTTACCAGCCAGAGTATGGACTCTGTTTAATTAGGCGTAGTCCTGTTGTCCCTAGGAGATGTGTGTGTAAAAGAAGAAAGGTTAATGGAGAGATACCATTCAATGTAGCTATATAGATGTTACCATCCAAGTGAAGAGATGAGAAGTTTTGCTGTTTATGAGTGAATTCACCAGTCCTGTGTAACTATTTTCTTAATTTCTATATATAAGTTCAATAAACTCAAAGATTCTCTAGACTGCATCTAATAGGTTGAAATACCCCTCACTTTGATTTGTTAGGCATATTCTAGAATAGTGTAAAAGGATTAACTACAGTGACTCATACAAACACACACACATGCATTTACACACACACACACACACACACACACACACACACATGGAGCAAGGAGCATCTTAAGCTTCCTACTTTTCTCCCTACATGTTCGTTTTTGGTAGGTGTATACAGAACCATTTATAATGAGAACTCTCTCATTGGATATTCTCATATTTATCTCACCTACTACCTCATTATTTGAAAACAAACTTGAGGTTGAACCTTTCTTAACTTGTCAAGGATTCCAAATGGATGAAGCATAAACTCATTGCATTCTGTTTGCACATTCCTCTAATAGGTTCATGATGGCATGACCATGTTGTCCTTGTTCTATTACATGTCCTAAAACAAAACACTTTGAAAGAGCCTCCAAGATTAATAGTAGTTGTTGAATTAATAAAGTAACTGATGTTTACACTGTGAAATAATAGTGTTGTTTTGCATTTTACTTTTATTGATATTTTATATATTTACATTTCAAATGTTATCCACCTTCCACTTCCAGCCCATTCCCCCCTTCTCTGTCATGGAGGATGCTCCTCCCACCCACCAACCAGCCTGCCTGTTTCAAATAATTCTGAAATTTGCCAAGGACTGGGGAAAGGATTTAACAGGACCAAAAGCTTCCACCTATTGATGCCAGATGTTATTATTATCTGCTACATACAGCTAGAGCCACGAACTTATACATTTGTACTTTGATATAGTAGTTTTGTCCCTGGGAACTCTGGGGGTGGAGAAGAAGACACCATAAGCAAACCCTTTATTTCTTCAGTCCTTCTCTAGTCATCTATTGGGGTGTGTGTGTTCAGTCAGACAGACATGTAAGCATCCTCAAATTTTGTATTTCAGTAAAGTTCTAATACAGGAGCTCCGAAACTTGGCACTTTTTATATATTAGATATTAGCCCCTCATTAAACTATGATTGGCAGGGAAGATCTTCCAGTCTCTGATTGCCATTTTGTCCTTTTGCAGTGTCCTCGCTCTCACAGAAGTTTGCAATTGCATGGAAATCCTATTTAAGCGTTGGATTGTTGTTGACCTTAAAGTACAAGCCATTGGTGTTCGTCTGTAAAAAATCTTCCTGTGGCTATGGGTCTGCCTTCTCCACCCCTCTCTCTTGTTTCTGTGTATATATCTGCATATTTTAAAGGTTCTTAATACACTTGGACTTGAGCGAAAAACACCAGGGATGGCGCCAAGAATCAATCACCTGTATGGTCCCAAATGTTGACTCACATCAGTTGAATAAGAATTTTTTGAAAATGCTATCCTGGAGAGCACAGGAGGTTTATTTTCAAACATTCTGGCCTGGAGGGAATCCCACTTGAAGTTTTGGGATTACAGGAACCATAGCTCTGCTTCCTGATGGGACAGAAGGAATGTGGGGTACAGGGCAAGCCTTGTGGCAAGCCTTGTGGCGGCCTCCTCCAGCTCTGCTTGGTCATGCGACAGAGCAAGATATTGTGTAAGCCTCAGTTTCCCCATTCATTAAGAGGGCAATGTCTTATGTGTATGAGTGTTTTGCCTTATGTGCATGTATGTTATACACCATTTGTATGCCTGGCGTCTGTGGAACTCAGAAGACAACATCAGATCCTCTGAAACCGGAGTTATGGATGGTTGTGAGCCACTAGGTAGGTGCTGGGAATCAGACCTGGGTCCTGTGCAAGAACAACTGGTGCTCAACTGTCTCTCCAGCCATCTCTCTAGCCCCATGGTGTATGCCCATCCTTAAAGAAGTATTGCCTTCTTGGCTGGGAAGATGGCTCTGCCAGTTAAGGGCTTGCTGTACAGGCCTAAGGACCTGGGTTTGGATCCCGAGCAGATGTAATAACATGTGTCTGTAACCCCTGCACTGGGTGGGGACATACACAGGCAAGGTCCCTGGAGCTCTGCCAGCCTAGCCAAATCAGTGAGGGACCCTACCTCAAAAAATGAGGAGTGCAACAACAGTTAAGGACCCCCCATGCTTACATCCGGCCTCTATGGGTGTGCACACACACAAACACCTCGGCAGAGGGAGGCTCGTTGGCACACACGTGTGAGCAGACCGGAATGTTGCTGGAGCTTGGCAGGGTAGTCACACCCCCATGTTTCTGGGGGAGCCTTCTTTTCCAGGCATGGCTCATCTCCTCTGTTGAGGAGGCAGGAGCCAGTGAAGTGGCCTGGAGGAAGAGGTACTGTGGCTGGCACAGCCCCAGGCTGTCAGCTCAGGCTGGGACCAAGAAGGATATCCCAGCCCACAGAGCAAGTGGGCATGGCCTGTGCCCTGCGTCTTCAGCCTGTGTACCACTCCTGAAGTCCCAACCTGGGACCTCATTGTGTACCTTGTATTGTAACCTGGCTTGTCCCCTAACCCTTCGTCAGACCTGAGGTGGGCAGGCTCAGAACCCTGTCTCTCAAGACACCTCTAGGCCTTGCTCCAGCTCGGACTGCACAGCCACTCTGAAACCTCCCTTCCCTTCTGACAGACCAGTTCCAGGGTGATGACTGCCCCCCCACCCCCACCCCCACCCCCCACCCATCTCATACCTTCCCTGGTCTGCAGGTCTTCAGGCCTGGTCATTTGTTTGTTTCACTACTTGCTCTCTTTTTCCCCATAGACTCTTGCTTATCTACCACAGCCACAGCCCCCAACCACACCCCAGGCTGTGTGCATCCTCATCCCATCCCCAGTTCTCCTCAGCCCTCATGTGTGTCCTGTGATTTACCTGGACCTCTGAGCCATTGGTCCTCCCTGTGACCCTTATCCCTGGACTTTCTTGTCTCTCCGCTTAATCCTCAATGGCCACATCCAAGGCTACAGGGGGAGAGGCTCAAGCCCTTCAGGCAGATGAGCTGCTGCTGGGGCTGTCACGCGTCCCTGAGCTGAGGGGAAAACTCTTGTGTCCCCACTCTGCACACCTGCCATAGCTGGATTAAATCCAATCTTACTCCCCAACTGCATTCTGCGCTGGGCCAGCTCCCTCTTTTTTCTTTTTTCTTTTTTTTTTTTTTAAGATTTATTTATTTCATGTATATGAGTACACTGTCGCTATCTTCAGACACACCAGAAGAGGGCATCGGATCCCATTCCAGATGGTTATGAGCCACCGTGTGGTTGCTGGGAATTGAACTCAGGACCTCTGGACCTCTAGAAGAGCAGGCAGTCCTCTTAACTACTGAGCCATCTCTCCAGCCGCCTCCCACCCCCACCTCCCGTGCCCTTATTCCTCCAGCTCCCTGTTTAATGGCCAGGTTTCTCTCCACATGTTCAAGTTCTTGTGTCTGCATCTGGAATTCCCCGCCCACCCCCCCAGGTTTCCCACTCTGCTCTTGGCCTGGGCCCTTTCCCCTCCCCGTTTCCTTGGTTCCTAGTAGGGCTGAGTGTGCTCAGTCTAGTTCTGCAGGTTCACTCCTACCTCACTTCTCCCTCTGGTCAGGCTCATGCACGACCTTCACATTGGCAAATCCTGTGGCTGACGGTTATAAATGGATCTCCGCGGTGCCTGGCGGGCATCGAGGGCCTCTGCATGCCCTGACAGTAAACCCAGATGCGTAAGATGTGGGTGCTCAGTCGTCTCATTTAACCTATACTCAGAGTGTGTTCTGGCTACCTGCTCTAGGCAATGAAGGCTTTCACACTAGTGAGGGAAAGATGATCCAGAATCCAGTTAAAATGTGGTGGTGGTGAAGGAAGGGCCAGCAGGAAGTGTGCACCCCGGTTTGGCAGGATAAGAACCAGCCAGCTAGAGGGAGCTGATGTCGCAGTAGATTGAATCCGGCTATAAGCATTGGGGACAGGGAATCTCCCAGACCCGAAGCATGGGGTGGTTTCTTGGGAGGGCTTCACACTGTGGGTTTGTGAGGTGGGACTTCTCCTACTCTGCCCTTTGTTTTACCAGAACTGCCATCTCCTCTGTGAAGCCTTCTGGGTCTCCCAGCTCGCTCCCTGACTCTTCACTGCCCTTGTACATGGGCAGATCGCTGAGAATTGGCAGAGCTGCAGCCTCTTCCACTTGGTCTCCAAAAGGGAGCCAGGGCTAGGAGAAAGGCAATGTCAGGCTGGCGTGCGGTGTCGTCAGACTAGGTTGCCGGCATCATCTAATGAGGAGAGAGGCAGCAGCTGAGGGGAAAACTCTGCCCTCACTAGCTGAGGGTCAGTCGCCCCATCTCTGAAGTGGATTTGCCTTGCTGGGCGGGCTGGGTACTTAGATCCAGCTGTGGTAGAATCAGACGCTTGGACACTTCTCCAGGTGGTAACTGCACCTCACTTTCTCCTTCCTTTCAAAAGGGGCAGAGGTGGCGCTGATTGAGGGGTGCTGGCCAGTCAAGGCAGTCCTCTGGGTTCTCTTTCCTGGTGAGGCTTCAGGGCCCCCATGTTTTCACGGCCTCTTGATGGGGGAGCATCTCAGCACCCAATGAGACCTAGTCTCTGCTCTGCCCAATCCCCCTCTCCCCACCTCTCCCCATGTGAGGATAGCCTCTGGGAAGATTACCACTTAATCCTCAATGGCCACATCCAAGGCTACAGGGTGGAGAGGCTCAAACCCTTCAGGCAGATGAGCTGCTGCTGGGGCTGTCACGCGTCCCTGAGCTGGCTTCTCTGCTTCCCTCACATGATTTTTGTGGGCTGTGGACCTGTCTGTAGTAGGGCCCTTGGCAACCTGACTCATCTCAGTATGGTTTCCTGTCCGGGACCCTAGAGGCAGGATTGGGTCTAGGGAGGGGCCTACTTCAGGCCAGATGCTGACCTGAGCCAGGTCCAGCTCACAGAAGAAGGCTTAGAGGGGCAGCATTTACACTGGGTGTGTGCAAGGGATACTGAGGAGATCTTTGCTTGAACTCTGCACTGCCTGTGCCTGTCAGACTGGCTCCTGCTCCCTTCCAGGCTTCTCTTGACCTTCCTGCTGGGCCTAGGGTGACTGAACCCCACAGTTGAGCTATAGGAAACAACTTACGTAACGGTGTTATAGAGGACGCTGTTTGGATGCTGTCCTGGATCTGAGAGTCCTGTCTGGAGGGCTTCCTGGGGCCGCGTGGTTCCTGTGGCTGCTCAGATGCAGCAGAGCCAGCCTCCTTGGGAAGATCTGGGGGAAAGATAGGTATCCCGGGCCAAGGGACAGACAGGCAAGGGCAAAGGCCTTGAGGTTTCATTGCTTTTGGGAGGTTGAACTTGGTAAGGAGCCAGAAAAGAGGGTAAGGGCTATGGTGATTTCACTTCCTGGGTGTCAGTTCAGTTGGGGACTAATGAACATGCCCTGACCTTGGTTTAAAGAGGAGGATGACAGCTGCCATTGCTTGAAGATCTGTGGGGGTGGCCTGGATCCACGGTGGTAGCACCAAGTGTCACAGAGTTATGTAGGGAAGCTGAAGTAAGAGGCCAGATGGCCAGATTGGAGGTGAGGTCTAGCCCAGGTCTGGGATCTGGTAGTAGGTAGATGGGACGGAGTGTGAGTGTGTGTGCGTGCGTGCGTGCGTGCGTGCGTGCGTGTGTCTACAGCTAATTTGGGTAAACCTGGCATTTATCTAAAGATCCTTTCAGACTAGTGTGGTGGCACTACACCAGGAGGTTGAGTCAGGGGGGCTGTTGTGAGTTCAAGGCAGACTGGGCTACATAAGCAAGTACCAGGCTAACTTAAGACCCAGTCTCAAAAAGGAAAAAAAAAAGGGGAGGAGGGGAGAGCTGGAGAAATACGCCCAGAGGTTAAGGGTACTTGCTGCTCTTCTGGAGGACCCAATCAAATTCAGTCCCAGCACAACTGCCTGTAGCTCCAGTTTTAGGTATCTGACGTCATCCTCTGGCCTCCTGGGGCACCCACACGCGGGATACACCGGGCTTCTGGAGCTGCTGAGGCACAATAGCCGGTGCAGTCCCAAGCTGGCTAAGGAATGGGGTTGGGGAGGGGAGCTGTTCTTAGAGTCCTGTAGCTGGCTCAGGCCCAGGCCTCCTGGCTCTGTCCTCTAAATACACTGACCATTTGGTCCCTTCAGAGGTGGGCAGGTTGCATGGGGGCTGTCATGGTTCCCTGGAGCTGGGGTCTGGAATGTACCCCTTTTGGAAGCAGCAGGCTAGGACACGGAGTGCTATAGAAAGGCAGGCTGGGGCAGAGGCCACGCCACTGCCTCCTGCTGAACCTTCGCATCCCTGTTGGGTTGCAGTTGCTTCCTTGGGGTGTCTGGGTAAGTATTAATGACCGAGGCTATGGGGTACATCGATCGGCTTCAGCTTCCCGGGGCTGCAGGCTGGTACAGGGTTTCATGGGAGATAAACCGTAAACATCCTAGCTCATAAGATCAGGGTAGGGAGAGGACCAGAAGGTTGTTAGAGTTACCACATCCTCATAGAGAAGGCATTGCCTTGCTTCTGTTAGTTGAGAAAAGGAAGGAAGCCATGTTCTAAAGGAGGAACAGCATGTGCAGAATTCTCCAGTACCCTGAGGCCGTGCCATCCTCACCCTCCCCGTGGCTGACCAGGGTGCAGGAGTCATGGAGGCTCAGGACTTCTGGGGTGTCTGATTCTCTCTGCACCTCTGAATTTAGCAGCCCAGCATCCTGAAATTCTTCTCCAATCTGCGCTTTCCTCTGGCTTGCTTCTGAGTTGGCTGTGGGTCTACACCAAGCGCCATCTGGGATCTGTTTCTAAAGACAGGATGGATAGATTTCGAAGAAGGTGGAAACCATGGCAGAGGCTGTTTATCCGGGCTTCTCCCTTCTATTCTCTTACTGTATTTATTCAGGGGGCATAGCTGTCAGAGCGTAGCTTTCAGTTTTCCCCTTCTACCATGTGGATCCTGGGACCGGACTCAGGCCACCAGGCTTCGGTGACAAACACCTTTATCTGCTGAGCCATCATCAGCCCTCCCCGCCATTTTCTCAAGCTAGTGTGGAGAAGGAGAGCCCCCTGCTATCAGGTGGCCCCCTTGGGTCTTGCCCTGCTGTCTGGGTGCTCTGCTGTTTCTGGGCCCTGGTTGTACCTGTGAGACCGTTTTATTTTCCCCACAGCACAGCCAACAACCGCAGTGTATTTTCCCCAGTGTCCTGGCCACCACTGGATCCATATAGAGTTTCCTTCTGGTTTAGTTTCCGGTTGTCTGGTGTCTGCTTACACGACTCCGTATGTTCCCTGCAGTCTCTGCAGATCTGGCCTTAATGAGCTACCCAGGGAGGCTGCCTGGCACAGGGCACCAGCTTTGGATTCAGAGAGCCTGCCATGCCAGTGATGGCTCCTCCTCAGCCTCCCAGTCCCAGTCCCAAGACAGGAGTGAGTGCGTTCTGGTGGGTCAGCGCGGCTGTAGGCCCCTCCTCTCCCCACATCTGTGAGGAAGAGCAGCAGGCTCCTGAGGCCCTGTCCCCTGCTCTGGGGACTGCAGTGGGGGAGGATCCTACTTGGATGAGAAACTAGATCATCAGTGAGGAGTCCTGTAGGGGGCTTTGGAGACCTCCAGAGAGTGGTTATAGGTCCTTGGAGGCAGTTGGTCCATCCGTAGGCTCTTGTCCCCTGTAGGGTATGGTGTTTTCAGGTGCACACCTCTCTCCCTGATTATCATCAAGTCCACTCTCCGGTTCACTATTCTCCCTTGCATGGGAGCCGGGCAGATTCTGCAGGTCACACCTCCACTGCCGTCCAAGCTCCCTGGTCTTTCCAGCCTCGACAGGGCAGGGGCTCCCTGCAGTCTCTCTTCCAGCTGTCCGGCTGATTCTTTGCAGACTCAGGTTACTGAACCGCTTCTGAGTCCGCATTGATTCCTGAAACCACCCTGACCTTAGAGGCCAGGGGCCCAGCCTTTGCTTGCCTCGGTGACCTTAATTCCCAGATGTCCTCCAGCTCTGCGTCAGCTCCTCATCTCCCTCCTAACACACTGAACTCATTTGCACCCGAGGGCCTCTGTACTTGTGGCTCCTCCCTGAGCCACCATGTTCGAGATATCCGATGGCTTTGGGGACTTGGCTGCAGCCTGGCTAAGGGGTCTCTTCATCGGAGGTCCACCTGGCCACCCAGTCTGTCTTCTCTCACACTACTTAGTGTTTCTTCATGGTGTGTTTCAGAACTTAGGTACATATCTGTCTCCCTCGGCGTGAACACGGCCCTTGCCTGCCTTGTAGTTTGGGGGTAGGTGTACATAGGAAGTGCTCAGGCGTTGCTGTTAAATGAGCAAAACACTGACCTCCAGGGAGAGGCCTCCCAGGCCCCGCTCCATGCGGTGCAGATCTGTGGGACGTGGTCATCTCCCCGACTAGTGCACCCCTGAAGTTTGTGGGCTCTCCCTGCACCTGTCACAGAGACCAATGTTAGGTTTGAGGCGGGACCTGTACCAGGAACAGTCTCCAAGGAAGAAGGCCTACAGGGGTCCAGGACAGGGAAGGGAAGAAGGGAGGAAGCTCTTAGCTGAAGGAAAGCAGAGCCCCACCCCCAAGGTGAAGGGGGCGGGGACCCAGGTGGCCTTTATACCTAGAAACTCAGGATGTATCCAGACAGTAGAGAGGAACCCCAAAAGTGACCTTCCAACTGTAGGGTGGTGACACGTTGGACGTAACAGGACCAGTGAGAAGGGTTCTGTGACTCAGGGCCAGACTTTGTCACCCAGCTCTTTTAGAATCCTGTGCTTACTGCGCCGGAAGATAATGGCCACCCCACAGTCCATTAGCCTTTGTCTCGCTGACCTCTAACGGCTTCAGTCATCCTCCCCATGCCTCCACTGTATCCTTGGGCCTCGACCAGCCCCTTTTCTTCCATTCTTCTGCCTGGATATGTGTGCCTCAGATCCCTGCTGGGCTGGCTTCTTAGCCCACCTCAATCGGCCTGATCGCAGGACCCTTCCCTGACCATTGGTGCATCCCCTTGACCTTCCCCACAACCTGCCGTCAGCCTAAGCATCCATTCCCCTTGTTATACATCCAACATACTTCTCTCTGATGCTCACCTGGGTCATCCCCACACGGACCTGGCACCCCTTCATCCCTCGAAGGTCGTCGGGAGCCCTGGACTGTCGTTCCCCTTGAGTTTGGGTCCAGGCAGGTAAAACTGCATAGCTAAAGACCCAAGGCCAGGCAGGGAGTCTCAGACCAGACTTGTACCCCACAGGGTCACTCCCCACAGCAAGGTCGTCTTACTGCACTAAATGCCCGTTTCTGTAAGGTTCCAGGCACCAAGAAGCCTGTGGTGAGTGCCTGACCAGAGCCGGAGCCTGCTGCTGCCACCATGGGGCCACAGGCCTCCCATTTCTGTCCTCTGAGAGTGTTTTGATCTTTTTCTTCACCCTCCTGGGGACACATGTCTCAGCACATTTTTCTCGGCCTCTCCAAGGACTCCCTTGCCCTAGAGACCCAGTCTTAATGGTTCCTCTTCAGCTTTCCCTACGGCCCAGATTTCCGCCTGCCTGCTTCCCCTCCCAGCTCCTTCTCCAAGCCCTTGAGGAGTCCATTTTCCTTGCCTTTGAGAGGTGGGGCCCACTCTTGTTCTTAGCGCCTGCAGCAGTGGTGTATTTTCTGGACACAGGAAGCATGCACCTCTTAGGAAGTGTCCTCCAGAGAGTACTCTGCCATTGTTCCTTCTTGCCCATTGTTTCCTCCAGGGAAGGAAAGCAACTTGGAAAGACCTCTTTACTCCTGTGAGGCATGCCCTGCTCTGGTGTGCAAACCTCCCCATGCCGAGAAGCTGGTATTGTTTTGTTTCGAAGTGCCAGGATAGTTAGCACCTGACCTACCAGTGAACTACATCCCCCGTGTACGTGTGTGTGTGTGTGTGTGTGTGTGTGTGTGTGTGTGTGTGTGTGTACACAAGTGTGCCACAGTGCACAGGTGGAAATCAAAAGACAATTTTGCGGAGTTGTTTCTCTCCTTCCACCTTTATGTGGGTCCTGAGACTTGAACTCAGGTTACCAAGCTTGTGCTGCAAGCGCTTTTATCCCCTGAGCCATCTCACCAGAAGATAATTTTTCTACAAGACTATTTATTCATTGTCCAGCATACAGCAAGCTTCAGATTTGGCTGCAGCAGGCTTTTCTGAAATCTCTCTAATCAAAAGACTTCCATTCTGCTGGTTTGGTGATATCTGGTGATGTGCAGGACCTGCCCATTTGCTGCTTAGAAGCCTTGGGTTGTTTCAGCTGCCAGACCCAGATGGCAGTGTGTGGAGACTGAGTGGCCCTTGGTCCAGACAGCTGTCCCTCAGAGCCTGCCTTGCCTGCCTGGGGAGTCGGTAGCTCAGGAGCCCCTGACCTATAGTCTTTGAAACCCTATCGCAGGCCGCTTCCCTCCCGTTCCCCTGAGCACCAGCCTGGACTCAGTCTTGCTGAGCCATCGTATTGATGTTACAAGGTAGAGCGGTAGCCTCTCTATTCCTCCCACCTGGTCCTCCTCCGGAGGCTGGGTGCCTTCCGAGTCTCAGTTTTCCTTTTCTGTGTGTGGACCATTCTAAATCACCTTCTGGGTTTCATGGGCCAGATGCAGAGCCAGTGAGCCAGAATATCCTGTATGGATATCTGTGGTGTCTTGTGGCTCACCAAAAACCTAACCCTTCCTTCCACCCTCCCTCCCTCCCTCCCTCCCACCCTCCCTCCTTCCCTCCCTCCCTTTTAAATCAAGATGGGATCTTACTATGTAGGCCGGGGTGTCTTGGAACTTGCTGTCTAGACTAGGCTGGCCTCACATTTACAAGGATTTCCCTGTTTCTGCCTCCCAAATCCTGGTGTTAAAGGTGGGTGAGACCACACCGCCCCTCCCCCCTTTAAATTAACCCTTCAAAATCCAGTGGCCTTTAGTGTTTTCAGGTTGGGCAGCGCCACCCAGTTCCCACCAGGCCATCGCCCTTACCCCCTGCCTTCTGCCCTGCTCTGTTGCTGTTTTTGCCTGTGGTGAAAACAGCTTATGTGGCACTCGAGGTAGAGGCTTGTGGGTCTCTTTTAAGTTCAAGGCCACTCTGGTCTACACAGTGAGTTCTAGGCCAGCCTGGGCTACATAGTGAGTGAGACCTGTCAGAAGGAAAGGGGGAAAGGAGAAAGGGGGGAAAAGACACATAACATGTGGCCTCGCGTCCAGGTTGAGATCTAGTTTTAGCCCTGGCACCAGGACCTCACACATGCCAGTCAGCACACCTCTCACACCTCTCACACCTCTCACACCTCTCACACCTCTCACACCTCTCACACCTCTGCACTCCCACCTCTCACCCTCTCACACCTCTCACACCTCTGCACTCCCCCCCCCCACCGGCCCTTGTGTCTGCTCTCTTTGCTTATTTCTCCCCTCTAATGGCTGAATCACAGTCCACCTTGTAAAGGGCTGTGGGGTTTGCTTTCACTCCTCTGTTGATGCACATTTAGGCCACAATCTTCCTTCAGTGTCCCGAGCCAGTGGTCTCAAGCTCGTTCTTTTTCCTCAGGGAAAGCTTGCGTGAATCCTCCGAACCCGTGTACCCGTCTGCTGCCTATTGCCTTGCTCCGCCCCCGCGCCCTTCAGCATCATGTAAAGCGCAGGCACTTGATAGAATTCAAACACCGCAGTGCACTCTCGGGGTTGTCACGAGGCAGTCACGAGGCTACAGCTAAATCGGACCACTGTCAAGTGATGCAGTAGGCACACAGGAAGACAAGAAAACTGTGAATGGTTCTCGGATTTCCCTCGTTGTCTGTATCCCCCTTTCTTTAATACTCCTGGGTGTCAGCTGAGGCCGAGAGCATGCCTGGCTGATACTGAAGTGATGGTTCTTTATAGGAAAATGAAAGGGGGGGGGGCTGAGGAGATGGCTCATCCAGTAAGAACCCCAGATGCTCTTCCAGAGGGCAAAGGTTCTACCCTCAGCTCCTACATGGTGGCTCCCAACCAAATGGTTGTGACTCCCTTCCCAGGGAGATCTGACGCCCTCTTCTGGCCTCAGTGGGCACTGCACACTGTGGTGCACAGACAAATTATCCCTGCAGGTAAAATACATTTTTTTATTTATTTATTTATTATATTTAAGTACACTGTAGCTGTCTTCAGATACACCAGAAGAGGGCATCGGATCTCTTTACAGATGGCTGTGAGCCACCATGTGGTTGCTGGGAATTGAACTCATGACCTCTGGAAGAGCAGTCGGGTGCTCTTAACCGCTGAGCCATCTCTCCAGCCCTAAAATACATTTTTAAATAAGTGGGAAGCAGCTGCTGAGGCGATGTCCCAGTTGGTAAGCTTTGCTATGCAGGCATGAGGACCTGAGTTCAATCCCCAGCATTCATCTGAGAGTTGGGCACAGCGGCTTGAGCCTGTGGTAATAGTGTTGGGTAGGCAGAGACAGGAGGATCTCTGGGGCTCACCAGCCAGCCAGTCTAACCGAATCCGTGAGCTCCAAGTTCAGTGAGAGATCTTCTCGCTAAGAGTAAGGTAGAGAGCACACAGAGGAAGACCCGACGTTGACTTCTGGACTACACATACATGTGTGCACTTACACACGCATGTGTACACACACAGATGCAAAGCAGCGGCAAGTGGAAATGGACAACAGCAATTCCTCCAGCTCTGCTTCCAACTCACCTCAGGCCACACAAGCCTTTTTCAGCATCTTTCTGAGATCTGACCTTTTCCCCATCTAAGGAGGAACCATGAAGGTGACAGGCAGGTCCCCTGGGTTTGGATCCCATTTCTGCCACTTACCAGTTGTGCAACTTCAGGCACATTCATTAACGCCAGTGCGCCTTTGGTAGCCTCATCTGCAGAATGCTGATGAACTGATGTATTAGTCAGCCATTACGATGTAATAAATTGCCCCAAACTTACGGCCTTAAAATGGCGGTCACAGGCTGGGGATTTAGCTCAGTGGTAGAGCGTTTGCCTAGCAAGTGCAAGGCCCTGGGTTCGGTCCCCAGCTCCAAAAGAAAAGAAAGAAAGAAAGAAAAAAAAGGGAGGTTTGGGGATTTAGCTCAGTGGTAGAGCTCTTGCCTAGCAACCGCAAGGCACTGGGTTCGGTCCCCAGCTCTGAAAAAAAAAAAAAAAAGAAAAAAAACAAAAAAAACAAAAACAAAAAATGGTGGTCACGCATTACTTCAGTTCCTGTGGGTCAGGAACCTGCCTGGGTGGGTGCCATTGCCTTCAGGTCTCTCACAGGCTAAAGTCACAGTATCCACCCCGGCTGTGGTCTCACGTGATGGCTCTCCTCCGGATGCATGGGTATCAAGTTCACCAAAACAGTACTGGTTGGTTTCAGCCCACTCCATTGACATAGGCTGCTGATGGAGGCCTTCAGCTTCCTTCGGGCTGCCAGTTAGAGACTTCTCTCTGCTCCCTGCTGTGTGGGTGTCTGTGGTGCCGCTGGAAACACAGCAGTTGGCTTCCAGTAGAGCAGGCCAGGGCAGGAGACTAGAGAGTGAGCCAAGTGGGAACCAGAAGCAATCCCTTGTCACTTTCATAATGTCACGCTTGTAGAATGTGCTTTGATCATATTCCTCCCACATATTCCCTCATCTCCTTTCCCTCGAACCCCCTGTTCCCAACAAGCTTTTACCTTCACGTCTTTGATTACTTATATTTTATTTATGTGTATGTGTGCATTGTGACTATACTATGTGAGTGCAGTGCCCACAGACACCAGAAGAGGGCAGCAGATCCCCTGGAGCTGGAATTACAGATGGAAATTGTACCTGGGTCCTCTGGGAGAGTCGCAAGCTCTTAACCCCTGAGCCGTCTCTCTAGCCCTGGGTCTTTCCATTTAAAGTTGTTCATGTGAGCACAGTAGGAGCAAGCACAGTTCACCAGCCCTGCTTGGTTTGTTTTTTATTTTTTGTTCTTCCAAGTCAGGGTTTCACAGTGTAGCTCTGGCTGTCCTAGAACTCACTCCGTAGACCAGGCTGACCTCGAACTAAGAGCTCTTCCTGGCTCTGCCTTCCAGGTGCTTGGATTAAAGGTGCGCACCACTACTGCCTGCTGCCCAGACACGGTTTTAACCACACTGTCTGCTAGAAGCAGATCACTAGTTCCAGCCACTGTGGGGTGTGACCAGCAGGAGGCTGGGTCACTACAGCCTGCCCATGCAGCTGAAGTGAACCGGATCGACTACGACTTACAAAATGGACCGTGGGATGCGCTTGGCAGGACTGTTACCACTAGGAGTTTCTGATTTGTCACTTTGTTCCCTTGGGGGTAGGACTGGGACTTGAGGGCTGAGACAACAGAACAGCCTAGGCCGTTCAGAGAGGAACACACTATGGAGCTGGGCAGGTGTCAGGAACTGTGGAAGTTGACCTGGAGGACAGGGGATTGGACCTGAGTTCCACCCCAGCTTTGGGACCCTTGGTGTCAGGTGGTAGGAGAGGCTGTGTGTGCAGTCAGATGCCCATAAGCCCTTGCAGCAGGGTTGGAAATGGTTGATGTTGCCTGTGCTGTGTGGCCTCAGGCAAGTTTCCGTCCCTCTCTGGGCCCTCTGTGTCATACCTACTGGCCTCGGTGTTCACCGTGGAACGGGGAGCGCTGCTCACGCCTGTTCCTCTCCTTGCAGGTCTTCTCCATTGTGGTCTTCGGCTCCATTGTGAATGAGGGCTACCTGAACAACCCGGAGGAGGAGGAGGAGTTCTGCATCTACAACCGCAACCCCAATGCCTGCAGCTACGGCGTGACCGTGGGCGTGTTGGCCTTCCTCACCTGCCTGCTCTACCTGGCACTCGACGTGTACTTCCCGCAGATCAGCAGTGTCAAGGACCGCAAGAAGGCCGTCCTGTCTGACATCGGTGTCTCGGGTGAGCCTGCTTTGGGGGTGTCCCTTAACAGCATGTCAAGAGCTCTCTCCTCCACCTTCCCCTGAAGTGTGGGTAGTGTAGGGGCCATGGTTGGTAAGGGGAGGGGCTGGTCAGCTCTGGTCTCAGGGCTCTCCTGTACCCCTCCCTGGGGAGACTGGAGCCGCCCCCTTCCATTGGTCCTGGGGAGAATTGCCAGCCTGTGCCAGTCTCCCGTGCTTAGGACTCAGCTTGGGCATGAGTGGGACCGAAGGCTTCTAGGCCTGGGGTCCCTTTGACCTTCTAGAAAGAGCTAGGACTAAATGAATGTCCCCAGAAGCTCCTCTTAAGGGCAGGCCAGTACATGCCTACTCTATCCTGGACAGCTCTGGTAGACCATGAGCACCCACAGAAAGTCTTGCCCCTCTACCCAGCTCACACACCTCAGCTTCAGAGGGGCTCCATCTAGGGGGGCTGCACACATGTGGGAAGCGGAGGTCCAGGCCTCGGGTCGTGCAGCCGCTATTGTCCTGTCCCAATTGTCCCCTCCCCCAGTTCTCTAGAACTCTGAGCAGGGTCACTGCATCCTGCCCCGTGCATTAGCCGCTGGTCTTGCAGACTAAGCCAGGAAGGTGTCAGCCGTTAAGAGATGCCCCAGATATGGCTGCCTCTGTACCTTCCTTCCTGTACTGCTGGCCCTGTGAGTCGGCTTGACCTGCCCTCTCTGTGGTCTCCCCCGACCCCAGCTGTGTGTCATTCCCAGTCTGTGCCTTCTCCTGGCTCCCCCTCTCTACTCCAACCCCTAGCTCGTTATTTGGGGGTCAGGGAGCATGGAGACATGCTCTTGAACTACCCCTCTGTTCCTTGGTGCCCTGTTTTCTCCCCCTTCTCTTTGTATGTCACTGACATCCGGCCTGGCCCTGGGCACTCCAGCCTTCTGGGCCTTCTTCTGGTTCGTGGGTTTCTGCTTCCTGGCCAACCAGTGGCAAGTCTCCAAGCCCAAGGACAACCCTCTGAATGAAGGGACAGACGCAGCCCGGGCTGCCATCGCCTTCTCGTTCTTCTCCATTTTCACGTGGGTGAGTATGGGTTCCATAGAGTCCCCACTGAGGCTGAGTAGATGGGCTGAGCCCTGCTTCCTGGAGGGAACCTTGCTCCAGGGCCACCTGCAGCCTCCCTGAGCAGAGCTAGTCATAGCTTTCCTATGGATGTGACCTAAACATCACAATGTAGCCCAGGTGGGTCTTGAACTCAAGAGCCTCCTGCCTTAGTCTCTGACCACACACCACGCCTTTGCTGCTCTCACGCACAGAATCTTCACTCCTGGGTCTCCCCACTCCAGGAGGACATTTCCTAAGGGCTGTGCTTTCCAAACAAGGAAACTGGGGCTCAGTCACTTCACAGTGTACTTGTTTATTTTCTGTCTTTTTAAGGAATTTTATTTTTAGGTCCAGCATTTTTAGGTTGGTGTTTGCTTTTAATCTCAATACTGGGAGGCAGAGGCTGGTGGATCTTTGAGTTTGAGGCCAGCCTGGTCTACAGAATGAGTTCCAGGGCCACACAGGGAAACCCTATCTCAAAAAAACAAAAAATCCAAAAACCAAAACAAATATGAGGGAAAGCATGTTGGAACCCTTTCAGGGCTAGCCCAAGGTCTCAGGGCTCCATGTGCCACAGCATCGCTGGCCCCTCTGAGTGGGTCTAGGTCATATCCATTTTCTCCCTTCCTAATCTCCCTCCTGTTGAGAAAGGTTAGGGTGTCATTAGACCCCCCCCTTCCTTCTTTCCCTTCTCCTGCTCCGTTGTAAGTTCCATGTTCTTCAAGCAACCCCTTGGACTGCACAGTCCCTCTCCCAACTCTCCCTGGGTGACTTTAAAGATTTCTTCTATTTATTTTACGTATGAGTACACTGTCATTGTCTTCAGACACACCAGAAGAGGGCATCAGATCCCATTATAAGTGGTTGTGAGCCACCATGTGGTTGCTGGGAATTGATTGAACTCGGGACCTCTGGGAGAGAGACTTAACCACTGAGCCATCTCTCTAGCCCAGACTTCTTTTTGAGAACCCTAAGAGCCATCTTCTGGGGCACTCTGCTTCCCCTAGTATTGGGAGCTAGAGTTTTGTGGTTCAGTCCCCAGAGGCCAGCCATGGTCACCATAGAGCTCTTGATATCTTCAGGACTCGGCAGGAAGATCAAAGTGGCCTCAGGAGATCTCATTTGGGAAGAAGGTACCCTAAAAGTAGGATTTCCCCCATTCCTGCCTCTGGCTGAGGTGGTGTGGCTGATAAGAACGTAGCAATTGGATTGAAGGCAGACACCCAATGGCCTGGTACTTCTGCGCACAGCTGGTCCTTTCTGAGGCAGCTCTGCCCTTCCGCTTCCTCAATGGCCTCACCCTGCTCTCTCTGGCAGAGCCTGACTGCAGCCCTGGCCGTACGCAGATTCAAGGACCTTACCTTCCAGGAGGAATACAACACACTGTTCCCTGCCTCAGCACAGCCATAGTCCCTGAAGGACAGGGAGTCCACACCTCAGCAGGGCCCAGTTGCAGGAAGTCCCAGTGTTGGAGATGCTTGCCCACTAGGACAGGATGAGGCTGTCTGGAGGAGCTCGCATGGCTCACCACTGGCTCACTCATGCTGTACTGCTTCCTTTGTTTACTCTGTGTGTTCGCTCCTTCAGTAAACATTTATTGAGCAGCCGTTTTGTGCCTGTGTGGATTAGACAGCTCCCTGGCCCCTGGAGCCTATTGGCTGGAGAGGGAACAGTAGCCCAACTCCCACAAAGTGGGGTGGGCTGTTAAAGGTCTGAAGTGCCTCCATGAAGGGGCTGAGCTACGGACAGTGCGATAAACCTGTTCATGATCGCGGCGTGAAAGACCAGCCTAGTGCCTCCCTGGGCTGGCTACCTACAGAGGACCTTTGGCCTGGCTCAGTTCTCCTGTGCCGTGTGACTAAGAGCAAATTCTTGCACCACTCTGAATCTCAGTCAGTTTTCCTAGGCTGACTGATAATGAATGGATCAACGTCTCTAGGCAACTGAGCAAGGGCTAGCACAGGGCTTGGCACAGAGATGCTCAATAAATGTCAGTTCTGTTGTCCATTCATTCGTTCATTCATTCATTCATTCCTCCGGTGAGGTACATCTCCATAAGCCCTCCTTGTAACTACTTGTTCAGCCAGAAGACCTTGGCTTCCAGATACTGGGCAGCACAGCCCCCGCCTGTGTTTGTGCTCCCTGCAGGGGTGGAGGATGCGGTGGGTATGAGTGGACCCCAGAGTGCTGCCTCTGCCTTGCTGTACTGAATGCAGAGTGAGCCTGCAGACACTGGAGGCATGCAAGGACAGACGGCCTGCTGCCTGCTGAGATGTCACATCGAGTGCAGGTCCCAGCACACCGAGCAGAGTCCTTCAGCATCCCTCTCACGGCTCTGCTGGGCCAGGTCCTTCTCCTTTTCTGTATGTGGCCTCTCGTACTGGCTGACTGCAGTAGACATTGACACAGGCAGGATGGAGAAGAGCCACAGACACAGTTCTAAGTGCCTCTAGATCTAGTTCTCAACCTTCTTAATGCTGGGACCCTTTCATAGGGTTCCTCCTGCCGTGGCGACCCCGCCCACCATAAAGTTATTTCGTTGCTACTTCATTTTTTTTTTTTTCTTTTTTTTCGGAGCTGGGGACCGAACCCAGGGCCTTGCGCTTGCTAGGCAAGCGCTCTACCACTGAGCTAAATCCCCAACCCCTCGTTGCTACTTCATAATTGTAATTTTGTTGCTGTTATGAGTCAGATCATAGATATCTGATCTGTGACCCTGCAAAGGGGTCGCGATCCACAGGTTAGGAACCACTGCTCTAACTAGCGCACTCTCCCCTGGAAGGGTCTGTGGAAGTCATTTCTCCAGCCTCTGTGTGGGCATCATGAAGTCAGGGAGTGAAGCCTGGTCTCCATACCTCTCCAGCATGCATCCTGTTTGCTTTCTGCCCTCTAACCGCAGCCCCAGAGGGCTCCGATCACTCCTCAGGCCCCCAGGTTTGGGACTGAATTTCAGGACTCTTTGCCCTGGGTCCCCCTACTGTCTGCCTTCATCTTCCCATTCATGACCTAGGAGTGTAGGCTGGCAAGAGGTAGGGAAGGCTTTCTCTGAATTACAGAGCTCATCTAATGTGCTCTTAAGTCCCCGAGGTCAGCACCCTTGTCTTCTCTCTGTACGTGGCTGCAGTCAGACCTTTCCCAGATTGTGCTGAGAGATGAGAGAAACAGGACCCAGGATGTAGAACGGTCAAGGATTTGATGAACGCCATGATCCTGAAATGTGGTTTACTGTTTTGTCTTTCAAACTTGTCCCAAGTGTTTCAGCTAGAATTAGTTTCAGTGGCCAGTGATTTCCATTCAAATAATAACAAACTCCAGGTCTGGAGAGATTGAGTAGGGTTTGCATAGTGGCTGTAGTGTCCTCGGTGATCCGGGATTCCTCCTCTCCCCCCCATCTTTTACCCATCCTCCACCCTGGTGTGTTTTAGCAGCTAGAGCTCCAGCTAGCCCATCTGCTCTCTAGGCATTAGATCAGGGAGTGGGACAAAGAACACAGCTGTATCTCATTGGCTGGGAGTTAGCCCATGTGACCGTGCCTAGCTATAAGACAAACAGAAAGATGGCTTTTAGAAGCTGTGAAGAGATGTGAAGAGATCTCTGTTCTAGGTACCCTTTTCTCCCATTCCACGTAACATCCCTGAGGACACAGTTCGGGAGCAGGCTATGTGTCTCTGACCCTTCTTAACCCTCCACAGTGGAGTGGTCTTGTCTTGGGATGCATGGGCAGGCAACCTCTGAGGCTCTTTATAGATGGCTGATAAGGTCCTGGACCTCTGGAGGGGTGGCTGCGTGAACAGTGCTTTCCCTCAGTCAAGCTTGGTGCATTGAATGTCTGTAACCCTCTGCATCCTGTCAACTAACCTCTACTAACCCAATACTTTTTGTTTGTCTCTCCCTTAACCATCCCTCCCACCTGTCCCCGTCCCCACCTGTCCCCGTCCCCGCCTGCTCCATCCCAGGCGGGTCAGGCCGTGCTAGCCTTCCAGCGGTATCAGATTGGCGCCGACTCGGCCCTCTTCTCCCAGGACTACATGGATCCCAGCCAGGACTCCAGCATGCCTTATGCACCCTACGTGGAGCCCAGTGCTGGGTCGGACCCTGCTGGCATGGGTGGCACCTACCAGCATCCAGCCAACGCCTTCGATGCTGAGCCCCAGGGCTACCAGTCGCAGGGCTACTGAGCCCCCGCTGATGGTGGTGACAGTGACCGCCTACCCTGCCCCTGCCCTTCCATCCTAGCTCCCCTCCCAAGCACCCTGCTCCCTCCCAGGTGACCCTGCCTCGCACACGCTCAGCCTCCAAGTGACTCCACTGAGGCCCAGTGCAGCTGGGGTGGGAATGATGGGGTGTGTCCACATATGTGTGCAAGTGTGCCCAGGAGGGGTCTGGAGGTGGGGCCCAGGGGTTACAGTCATTCATTGTGTCCTTGAGCATCCACTGAGCACCTACTGTATGCCAGGCCTTGCTCAGCTGGGGAGAGAGAGAGAGAGATAGAGAGGGGTAAGGAAAGCTGAGGAGGCCCTGTTCCAGACACAGGAGAGGTGGGACATTTACTGGGAAGTTTGGCTGCAGGGGGCTCAGCCACACAGTGAGTGTGGTCAATCACAGGATGTGGGCCGTCATACCCAGAATCCCCTTCTGGGATTGCCAGAGTTATCTCCTTTTATGGTTGAGGAAACCGAGGTCTGAGGGATCAAGGCATTTTGTTCAAAGTCACTGAAGCGGCTGCTGATGAGGCCACATTAAGATGGGTCAGATATAGAGCTCCTGCCAGCCTTCTCTGCTTCCTGTTCCTACACCTAGGCTCTGTCACTCAGTGTTTGCTGAGGTGGGATGGGGGCGGGGGCAGGGCATCGCTTCAAGACATGAGTCCAGAGAGACCCCATGATCTGCCTCAAACTGAGGACCTCCTCAGCCTCAGCTGCTTTCCTCGTGCAGGTCCCCTCCTCAGTCTCGGTCTTCTCCTAGAGTGCTCCCTCAAACTACCCTTGTCCCTTTGTGTTGCTCCGTGCTCAACATGTCCCGTGGGGAACTCCTTTGGGGTGTGCCAGCAACTCCCTTAGCAGTTTCCCGGAGGAGTGGTAGCCATCTCTGCCTCTTGGAGGGCTCACTGAGCCCTTTGCTCATGGCTGGGTAGACAGAGGCCAGGAGGAGGTGGAGATGGACCCAGGGTCCCAGTAAGTGGTAGAGATGACCTTGCATCCTAAGTTTATTGGCTCCATCCACCCAGCAGGGAGCTGCACCCCCAGCATCACCTGGGACACTGTCCTCTCTCTGCTTGTTTGGGTCAGCAAAGGTTCAGGGATGGAGCAGTGGGAAGAGCTTTCAATTACAGGGTCAGTTTGAAAGCAGCCACACTACCCCAAATGAGGCAGGAGTGAGACGCTGCAGAGAGACTTCCAGCTCCAGGAAAGAGAATAGCGGGGTTGCCTCAAAGACAGAAGGGAAAGTAGGTGGGGCCTAAGGGGACAGCAAGGAGGCATTTTCATACAAGGTGCTTCCCTCCCTGGGATAGAGGGAACACAGAGGGAGGTGGTCTGTGTCATGCTCCTGTGCGTGCCCAGCATACACAAGCTGGTTCCTGGGAAGTAGGTCAGTGGGCTGTGGGTCACTTTTAACAATTGGGTGACCCACCACCTCATCCCATGCCCTACAGGACTCTGCCAGGCAGATTTGCTCTCCTGGTACCTATGTTGGTGTGATGTCACCAAGGTGTTTGTGGTCCCTGTCCCGTAGGAGCCTGTGAAGCACATACAGACACAGGGTCCATTACAGTGGGAAACATGTCGTGAGCTGGCCTGAGGAAGAGTCAGGGAGGGGACAAGAGTTTCAGAGGCCTAGAAGGAGCACCACTGCTCCTCCTGCACAGAAGAGGAAACCAGGAAGGGAAATAAACCCTTCCTAGTCCTCAGGACAGTTTCCAGAACCAGGAACACAGAGTTAGCATTAGAAATTGGATCCAAACTGGGATCTCCAAGTTTGCTAGGGATTCACAGTGTTGAGAGAGCTGTTGCTAACTTCCATGTTCCCCACCTGGGAAGGGGCTGTGTACAGCTCCATGACCCCACAGGTGGCTCAAGGAGGGACAGCTTAGGGATGGGGGAGAGTAACAAGTGACACCAGACCAGAGGAGAGACGGCTACAGTAGTGTTGCTGTGCCACCATAGGTCATGAACAGTCCTGGTCTTTGCTACTCACAACCCAGAGCCTTCTCTGCCTGTGGGCACTAGAGACTCAAGGCCTGACTGCCCATCCGTTTCATCCCGGACAGCAACAGACAGCAGGTGATGTCAGGCAGAGGGCAGGGTGCTGGTTAAACTCTGCCCAGCCTTGGGCATCTGTCATAGACTCTTACTGGTCCTCAGGCTGGAGACATTTACAGGACCAGGGGGGTGGGACTTCAGCATCTCCCCTTGTCCCATGCATGCCACCATCATGGTACCAGATAGCGGGTGAGTGGCCGGAGGAGGATTTGAGTAAGACCCAGGCTTCTGACTCAGTAGTGTGGGAAGGGTCACACCCCAACAGACATAGCATTAACCCCTGGAAGACCCAAGGCCAGCAGCACCCTGGATTTCCTTTCCCTCTCCACAGCCCCGCTTTCTTCCCACATTCTCCTTGGAGAGGGTCCCCCACAGCCATGCCCTGTGGAACTGGGGTTCCCTTTTCCCTGTCAAGCACAAAAGAAAGTCTGAGAAACGTGGGTTCCACAGGCGTTTATCACTGCAGGGACCCTTTGAGAGAATCATATTTCATTTACAGTCATACATAGAGTGAGAGATTGGGAGCCCCATCGTCTGCCTTCTGAGATGACATATCCTGCGTGGTCACAGGCCGTCTTGCCTGGGCGGCACCCAGTCCGCCTAGGATGTAGCAGTCAAGGGGTTAATTTCCAGGGGACTGGCACCAGTCTCCTGCTCCATCTGTCCCTGATGACTCTTGATTTTCAAAGACTTGGGGTTCCAGGCTTTTCCCACTTGTTATCCCTGGGGCACCTCTAACCTTGACCCATAAATCCTTTGATCCCTGAAGAATGGAGCAGGAGTCCCAGAGTTTATGGAGGATGAACTAGGCTAGCTGTCTCCCAGTGCTACCCCTGACCTGATAACTCTGGCCCCCTGCCCATGGCTCTGTCTGGGTGCCCTGGTCCCCTCCCCATGAAAAGTTACTGCCTGTGTATAGTATAAATATATATATTTTCTATATATAAGATGTATAATATAAGGCTCCACAATATATCTGTGAGAGTGTGTGTGTGGGCAGTGTGTGGTGAAGGGCAGCCCCCAATCCTGGGGTCCCCCTGCTCTAGACCCCTCCCCCACCTGGTTAAGCCTCTCAGTGGACCCAGTGGCCCTGAGGCATCCTCCTCTATGACATCCATCCATCTGTGGTGACCAAGTGAAGGTGGTGACTTCTGGTGACATAGTAATAAAGTGAAGACTCAACTCACCAGTGGGCCGTGTCGCTGTGTTTCTTTGATGTCCTGAGTGGAGTTTATCCCTTCTCTCTTGTTTGCTTAAGTTGCTTTTTCCAAGACGGAGTGGCATGGATCCAAGGCTGGCCTCAGATTCAGTAGAGCTGTAGTGACCTTGGACTCTGTGTGTGTGTGTGTGTGTGTGTGTGTGTGTGTGTGTGTGTGTGTGTGTTACAGCAAGCTCCTCTACTCACAGAGCCACCTCACCAGCCCTCCACCTTATTTTGTTAAGACAGGGTCTCCCGCTGCCCCACACTTGTTGAATCTGGAGTTCACCAGTTCAGCGAAGACTGGCTGATCAATACTGGAAGAACTCCAGGGATCCTCCTGTCTGCACCTCTCTATTTTTACGTTGATGCTGGGAATCCAAACTCGGGTCCTCATACTTAAATAATAAGTACTTTGCCAACTGAGCCTTTCTGATGCTGCCTCTGTCCTAAGTGCTGGGATTGTAAGCATGTGCCAGCGCACCTGACTCATACTTTATAGGAGAGAGAACCCAGGGCCCTGTGCATGCTAGGCAGGCACCATACTGACTAAGCTATATTCCCAGCCCAAACAGACTTTCTTCTAAGTGTTTACATACTTACTAGGGAAGGGGGTGCCATAGAGCTCATGTGGAGGTCGGAGGACAACTTTTGGGAGCTGGTTCTTTCCTTCCACTGTGTGGATCCTCAAGATCTAACTCAGTCGTCAGTAGCTGGCCTGACATTCGCTACATAGACTAGGCTGGCTTTGAACTCCAGGAGGACTGTCTGGCTCTACTTCCTGACTGCTGGGATTGAAGGAGTGGGTTGCCATGTCTGGCTCATGTAAGTATTTTAATAATCCGTTTATGCAACTATAGCTACCTATTCATTTTTATGTGTATGGTAGTTTGGTCTGTCAAGGCATCACATATGTGAAGTCTCTACAAAGGTTAGAAGAGGGCATTGTTCCCTTGGAGCTGGGGTTATCTGTGGCTGTTAACCACTGTGTGGGTATTGGGACTTGAACCTGGGTCCTCTGCAAGAGTGGAAAATGTTTTGTCATTTATTATATATAAGTACACTGTAGCTGTCTTCAGGCACACCAGAAGAGGGCATCAGAGCTCATTACAGATAGTTGTGAGCCACCATGTGGTTGCTGGGATTTGAACTCAAGACCTCTGGAAGAGCAGTCAGTGCTCTTAACCACTGAGCCATCTCTCCAGCCCATTAATAAATTCTTGTAAGAAGTCTTTCCTGGGGCTGGAGAAATGGCTCAGTGGTTAAGAGTACTAGCTGCTCTTCCAGAGGAACCAAGTTCAATTCCCAGCACCCACATGGCAGTTTGTAATTGTCTATAACTCCAGTCCCAGGAACTCTCACACCCTCTTCTGGCCTCTCTGGGCACCGAGCACATAAGCGTTTAATAGATAGATATGGGGGCTGGAGAGATGGCTCAGTGGTTAAGAGCACTGACTGCTTTTCCAGAGGTCCTGAGTTCAATTCCCAGCAACCACATGGTGGCTCACAAACCATTGCAATGGGATCTGATGCCCTCTTTTGGTGTGTCTGAAGAAAGCTAGAGCATACTCATATACATAAAGTGAATAATTAAAAAATAGGAAACATAGATGGTGGCCGGCGAGTGATTCTCCCTGGGTTCCTTCAGGGCTGAGGAGACGCCGGGGCGGGGGACCCGCTCGTGCAGCCTGCTGGCCTCTTCACCCCCGCCCCCGGAGGCCTCCTCTTTCCCGTCCTCCACCTCGGGGGCGGGCCAGCATCCTCGGACACCATGTCAGACTCTGAGGAGGAGAGCCAGGACCAGCAACTGAAAATCGTTGTGCTGGGGGACGGCACCTCCGGGAAGACTTCCTTAGCTACGTGTTTTGCTCAAGAGACATTTGGGAAACAGTACAAGCAGACTATAGGACTGGATTTCTTTTTGAGAAGGATTACCTTACCAGGAAATTTGAATGTTACTCTTCAAGTTTGGGATATAGGAGGGCAGACAGTAGGTGGCAAGATGTTGGATAAATACATCTATGGAGCACAGGGAATCCTCTTGGTATATATTACAAACTACCAAAGCTTTGAGAATTTGGAAGATTGGTATTCTGTGGTGAAGACAGTAAGCGAAGAGTCAGAAACTCAGCCCCTGGTTGCTTTAGTAGGCAATAAAATTGATTTGGAGCATATGCGAACAGTAAAACCTGATAAACACTTACGATTTTGCCAGGAAAAATGGTTTTAGTAGCCACTTTGTTTCAGCCAAGACGGAAGACTCTGTCTTCCTGTGTTTTCAGAAAGTTGCGGCAGAAATCCTGGGAATCAAGTTAAACAAAGCAGAAATAGAACAGTCACAGGTGATTATCTTAAAATTTATATTTTAAAAAGTAATGAATTTCTTATGATGATTTTTATTCATCAATTCTTCCACATTTATTCTATGTACATGTCACCCAAAACCTTGGAAATAGATTACACGTATAAATGAGTGTTTATTGCTGAAGATGGAAAATTAATTTTTACAAAATAATGGCAGGGTTGGGGATTTAGCTCAGGGGGAGAGCGCTTGCCTAGGAAGCGCAAGGCCCTGGGTTCGGCCCCCAGCCCCGAAAAAAAGAACCCAAAAAAAAAAAAAAAAAACTATACTTGCTACTCTGTTGAGGGAAAAAAAAGAAAAAAAAAAAAAAAAAAAAAAAAATAAATCAAAAAAAAAAAAAAAAAAAAAAAAAAAGAACCAAAAAAAAAACAAACAAAAAAAACAAAATAATGATAGCCTTGCAATTTTGTCCCTTTTGTTTGAAAAAAAAAAAAGAATAAAATTTTGTCAGTTCTTAGTTAAAAAAAAAATAGGAAACATGGGAGCAAAACACCCATATATATATATTTTTTAAAAAGGTCTTTCTCTTTGGTTCTGTGCATCAGACTTGGTGCTTTAACATGACCTTCAGGTATATCTATCTCATATTTTACAATTTGCTATCAAAAGTCCCTGCCTGAGTGCTGGCTGTGCTGTCCATTCCTAGACACCAGAGCTGCCTTTGTGCACACCCCACAGGGTCAGGCTCTTCCTCGTGAAGTCCCTTCTCTTGCCATGGCCTTAATGGGCTTTAGCTACCACTGTTTCCTTTGCTCCTGTCCATCTGGGCACAGATACTGGCTCCCCATTCTTGCAGTGGCATAGTGGCACAGACTGCCCAACCATATGCTTGCATGCCAGGTACACACCTGTGCTGCCCACCACCCGCCATGCTGGCTGCCCTGAGTCTGCTGAGAGCCATCTGCCGTATCTCCTCTGCTCCTGGTCTTACTGCTTTTTTTGTTTTGTTTTTTTTGTTTTGTTTTGTTTTTTTTTTCTTTTTTTTTTTTTTTTTCGGAGCTGGGGACCGAACCTAGGCCTTATGCGCTCGCTAGACAAGTGCTCTACCACTGAGCTAAATCCCCAACCCCCTGGTCTTACTGCTTTATGTACTGGGCTTACTTAAAAATACAAGTGAAAGGGTAAAAGCAGAAGCTGGCAAGAGGGCTCAGTTGGTAAAGTGCTTGTGTGAGCTTGCAGACTTGAGTTTGTCCCACGTATCCACAAAGAAAGCTGGGCGTGACGGGCGAGGCATTCTCAGGGCTTGTATTCTCGGGCTGTGGACAGATGGTGACAGGAGGAACCTGGGGCTCGATGGCCAGCCTGTCTAGTTGAAGGCTCCAGGCTCAGTGAAAGAACCTGTCTTTAAAAAGAAGGCGGTTGGGGATTTAGCTCAGTGGTAGAGCGCTTGCCTAGGAAGCTCAAGGCCCTGGGTTCGGTCCCCAGCTCCGAAAAAAGAACCAAAAAAAAAAAAGAAGGCAAGCAGCTCCTGAGGAAGTACACATAACGCCAAAGACCTCAGGGCCTCAGATACAAAATCAGATGAGTACACACCCGCGTGCACACACACATGCAGACACACACACACGCACACACACACTTGCATGCACACGGTTTAGAATTTCAGAATGGCTAAGGCAGAGCACTGAATCAAGTACCAGACTTATTCTGAGAGGACGCTGTGTGGCCTTCCCGGCTGAGAACGTTAACTCCAGCCCCTCCCTTTTTCCTTTATTCGATTTTGGGCTTTCATTTTCTTCCTTTAGTCTCCTTGTCAGGTAGCCACACTTGCCTGGAGGCTAGAGCTATGCTGAACACTTTGGAAAGCAAAGATCAAAGTCACATCTTTCGGCATCCATGACAGGGCTCACTTTACAGAGGAGGAGCTGGGCCATGGCACAGGGTCATGTGAGCATAACCTGACTTCCCCCACACCGTGCCCTTTCTTTCTTTCTTTTTTTTTTTTTCTTTCTTTTCTTTCTTTCTTTCTTTTTTTTTTTTTTTTCAGAGCTGGGGACCAACTCAGGACCTTGCGCGTGCCCCACTTTCAAAACCCCTACTGGGGACTTGGCTTCTTTTTGCTGGATATCCCTTGGTCTGGGCTTAGTTAAGGTGTTTTGTTCCTGTGTTATTGGTGCTGGGGACAGAGCCCTCTCCACATACACTGCTGAGCTACTCTTAGGGTGAAGATTCCCAGTCCTCTATGTGTCTGGATTGGTGGAAATTTCTCACTTCATTGTTATCATTCTGTCCCCTTTCCTTCCCCACCTCTGGTGTCTCCACAAGCTGTGTCCCAGTTGGAACCCTAGAAACACCACTTAAAACATTTGAGAGATTTCAGACCAGATGAGAAGCTATTTCTCCCTAGATGATTCAAAGTCCTCAGGCTTTTCAGTAGTCCCCTTCTTCTCTTGGGCCACCTATGGGCGGGCGGTGCCCTCTAAGACAACAAGGTGAGTTCTTAGGCCTCTTTCCCACCCTTATACACATCCTGACCAGCCTATCTGGTTCTGTGGTTCCCTGTCCCAATATAGACTTTTTTTTTTCCTTTTCTTTTTTTTGGAGCTGGGGACCGAACCCAGGGCCTTGCGCTTGCTAGGCAAGCACTGTACCACTGAGCTAAATCCCCAACCGCCAATATAGACTTTTTAAAACTCTATTTATTTATTTATTTATTGTTTGTTTGTTTGTTTTTTGTCTATGAGTAGACTGTTGCTGTCTTCAGACACACCAGAAGAAGGCATCAGATCCTGTTATGGGTGGTTGTGAGGCACCATGTGGTTGCTGGGAATTGAGCTCAGGACCTCTGGAAGAGCAGTCAGTGCTCTTAACCACTGAGCCATCTCTCGATGGTCCCAAGGATGACCTTAAATTTCGGATGCTCCTGGTACCACATACCAAGCACTGGGATTATAGGAGCATGGCTCATGCAGGGCTAGAAATGGAACTCAGGGCTTAGTGCCTGCCAGGTGACATTGCTATCTGGGTCACATGGCCAGCTTTGCAGTCACATCTTTAAGTTTTTCTGTGTCTGGGCATGGTGATACCACCTTTAATCTCAGAACTTGTGAGAGAGAGGCAGGCGAATCTCTGAGTTCTAGGACCACATGGTCTACAGAGCTCGTGAACATTGACTATTTATTATGTGGAAAGAATGACCAGAGTCACGAGAACCAAAGACTTGTACCACCATCCCAAAAGCTTCAAACCCAGTACTTCTTCACAGAGAGGGGCCAAGTCACTAGAAAGGTGGGGCCCTCTAGATTAAAACTTTCAATTCTCGGGTTGGGGATTTAGCTCAGCGGTAGAGCGCTTGCCTCAGCAAGCACAAGGCCCTGGGTTGATCCTCAGCTCCCAAAAAAAAAAAAAAAAAAAAAAAAAACTTGAATTTCATCTCCCATAATGTGGGTCCAAGGATTGAACTTGGGCCGTTTGCCTTGGCAGCAAGTGCATTTGCCTGGTAAACCATCTCACTGGTCCAGGGCCAGAGCTAATCTACAACTATATATATAGTCAACCAGGAGCTGGGTGCTGGTATCATATAACCTTAAATCCCAGTACTTCAGAAACATGCAGATGAGTTCGAGGCCAGCCTGCTCTACAGAATGGCTTTCAAGGACAGCCAGGATCACACAGAGAAACCTTGTCTTGAAAAAAACAAAAAAGGGAAAAAGGAATCGAACCAGGAAAACACGCAAGCCTGGCTGCACATTTTAGGAAGCCATTTGCCCACTGGTGGTAGAAATGTCAAACCGCAGCCGGCTATTTTTGTTCTAGGATGTAGCTGTCTGTGCTTGATCCTTAGCTGCCTACTTCAGCAAGCCCCAGGCCGGATGTGAGTGATCGCAGTATGTCTCTGTCGAGTTGGAGCTCAAAGAAAACAGGGTTAGGGCCAGGGGAAGCCATTTTGGTTCTCGGGGCACTTGGTACTGGCCCATTCCCCTTTCTCCACGTTTACCTCCAACCAGAGGCACATGGACTTGCAGCTGCTCTTACTACGAGGCAGTAGACCACATCTGCAAGTTATTGTAGCTAAGACCAAATTCTTGATGTTTTCCTTGGCAAGCTCCCCAGCCTCCCTTCGAAGCAGACGGTAGCTTCATCTTCATGCTTGGGACAGAATCCTTGAAGCGGTCCTCGGCCTCCCTTTCATGGTTCACAATTGGTCTCTAAGTATATCCTGCCAGACATTTGTGTCCTGGCCTCTTCGCTTCCACTGAGGCCATCCAGATCCAAGGCATACCTGTCACTCTGTTGGGTTACACTGAAGCCGTGGAAATGACAGCAGATGGCCGGGGAGGGAAGAGGACAAAGATGCTGGGAGTAGACCTGGTGTTTCTGAGCTCACTGAGGACCACTGCCTCATAGTAAGAGCAGCTGCAAGTCCATGTGCCTCTGGTTAGAGGTAAACGTGGAGAAAGGGGAATGGACCAGTACTAAGTGCCCCCAGAATCAAAATGGCTTCCTCTGGTCCTAGTCCTAACCCTATTTTCTTTGAGCTCCAATTCAATGGAGACATACTGAGATCACTCACATCTGAGCCTTCTGTGTTTAATATCAGAACTTAACCTGCAGAGGTGGGAACCTTTAAAACAAAGAGACTAGTGTGCAAGCATTGCAAAGCCAATAAAGATAGCCTTTTGAAGTAGTGGAGGAATGGCTTTCTAGATCCATTAAAAATTCCAAAAAGGGGCTGGCTGCGGAGATGGCTCAGCAGTTGAGAGCATTTGTTGTTTTGTTTTTGTTTTTTTAATTAATTTATTTATTTTATGTGAGTACCCTGTCACTGTCTTCAGACACACCGGAAGAGGGCGTCAGATCTCATTACAGACGGTTGTGAGCCACCATGTGGTTGCTGGGATTTGAACTCAGGACCTCTGGAAGAGCCGTCGGTGCTCTTAACCACTGAGCCATCTCTCCCGCCCTTGTTCTTTCAGAGGCTGCAGGTTCCATTTCTAGCACCCATATGTGGTTCATAGCTGTAAGTAACTCCAACTCAAGGGATCTGATACCCTCTTCTGACCTCCATGGCCAGGTGGCACACACATGGTGCACAGACATAACAGCGCATAAAGAAAAATAAATCTAAGGGGGAAAAAAAAGAGAATTTCAAACAGAGGGTTCAAGTGTGTAAAGGCATTTATTGCTGAGACCGATGACCTGAGTTCAATCCCCAGATGCTGCATGGTAGGAGAGAACGGATTCCCAGAAGTTATCCCCTGACCTCTGCAAAGATGCACCCCCATGAATGTCTGTGTACACACACACACACACACACTGTTGTAAGTTTTAAATTCTAAACAGAGCAGAGATTATCACTTACATGAACATTTATATAAGTTTAAAGTATGGAGTTTTTTTTTTCTCCTTAACCCAGAAAGAAGAGACCATAAGGGAAAACACTGGTGTGGCCATGTAAAAGTATAAATGTAACTGTGTCAGAAAGGGAACAAAGCGCTGGAGAAATGGCTCAGCAGTTATGAGCATTCACTGCTTTTTTTGTTTGGTTGGTTTTTTTGAAACATGGTTTTACATAGCTCTGACTGTCCTGAAACTTAGTATGGTGACCAGGCTGGCCTTGAACTCACAAAGATCTGCTTGCCTATGCCTCCTGAGTACTGGGATTAAAAGTATATGCCACAATCACCTGACAATTTGCTGCTTTTTTTTTTTTTTTTTGGTTCTTTTTTTCGGAGCTGGGGACCAAACCCAGGGCCTTGCGCTTCCTAGGCAAGCGCTCTACCACTGAGCTAAATCCCCAACCCCAATTTGCTGCTTTATAAGATACTAATTTTAGATCTAGCGAGTGTGGTAGGGCACACCTTTAATCCCAGGGCTCCCTCTTTGACCCTACCAGTACTCATACAAGTACACTGTCTACCAGTTCAGTGTTCTTGATGGTCCTTCTATGGGAACTCTTTCTGTCTCTGATGCTCACTCTTAATTGTCAACCTGATGAGATTAAGAATCATCATTAGTAGCAGGGGCAATGATAGCTTTTAGTCCCAGCACTGGGAAGGCAGAGGCAGGTGGATCTCTGAGGACCTCTGAGTTTGAGGCTAGCCTGGTCTACAGAGCAAGTTCCAGAATAGCCAGGAATACATAGAAGAAGAAAAGAAAAGATTTAACTGAAGGACAACTCAACGTCAATGTAGGTGGTGCCATCCCCTGGGCTAGGGTCCCTGAAAGGAAAAAGTGATCTGGGTGCTTCCTGAGTCTGGATGCCACATGGGCAGCAGTTCCTGCTTCCTGTTGTGATGGACCATGCCCCAAACAGCCAGCCAAATAAACTCCTTTTTCCTCATGTTGCTCTTGTTAAGTGTTTTTATCACAGCATTGAGAATGTCACTAATGCGCCCTTTGTGCCCTCTTGTGTACCCTTCAGGCCTCAGGTAAGACGCCACCTATGGAGGCTTTCCTGAGCCCAGTCTCTTGCCACGGGACCTTCACAGGGTCTGCAGTCTTCTCTGTTTCCTTGCCAGACTGTAGGCCCCATGAAAGCAAAGGCCTTTTTTTTTTGGTAATTGGAGAAAAATAGTTTAGATATAACCTCCTTGAGCCTAGGCTAGCCTCAAACTCACCATGATCCTCCTGCCTCAGCCTCTCAAGTACTGGGATTACAGGCATGTATCGCTATGTCTGGCTCTGGAAAAAAAAAATTCAAGGACAGACAACAAAAGAGCCCTGACATATGAAACTCCATCTCCAGCCCAGTCCAGATCTCTCAGGGATCAAGCCGTGACCCCATTAGCTCCATCCATTCCTGGTCCTTTCCTTTGTTAAGTATTACAGCACAGGCCCTCTCCATATAGATCATCGTGTTACTGTGGGACTGCAACTTTAATTTTTTCAAAGCCTACTCTTAATGATGGTTCTTAAATGCTTTAACCTCCCTTGTAGCCCACCACCCACCGGAGGTAGTGGAAAAGAAAGGATACGAGGAAAGTGGACCCGCTTAGAAATGGTTCTTTGGAGCACCTCCCGTCTATGTTGTCTGGAAGTCAGCAGTTCAGTTCACAGGTCAGCAGAGGCAGTTCATTCCACTCCCAGACACTTCACAGATAGACCAGCAATCTAGTTGGGTAGAGTTGAGATAGTAAACTTGAGTCAGCAGGGGTGGCACTACTAGCAGAGACAGCCAGGCCTTAGCCTCAGCGCAAGTCATCAGGAGGGACCAGGACCAACAGGAAGGCCCAAAGCAGTTCTCGCCTGTTCCTTTCAGGGAAGCCAAGATCAGTGAAGACGGGACCAACAAGGACTGCTGGCCGCTTATAAGCAAGCCAAGCTCAGCCACAGCCACTTATCTTTTGAATCTATTTATACCCTCCAAACATCACATGCCATCCACGAGTCTTGCCTCACCACCTGTCTTGCCTTAGCACATGAATCTGTCTCAGCTGACATCACTCTGCCAAGCAGCCCAAGTCCAAGGAAGTGGCAAAGAACTGCAGCACATCACCAGAAGTTTTTTGGTGCGGTTCTCTCTATGGAGTCCCATCAAATGGAACTCAATTATGCAATGTAAGGTGGACCGATACATGTGTTGCTAACTAAGAATCCTTCATCACGTGTCCTTTCACGTGCTTGTTTTAGCAGAACATCCTTTCTCCTACTTCAGTGAAGCAGTCCTTCACGAGTCTGCCTTAGCCTTTTACCTATGTCCACTTCAGCTAAACGTTCCTTCACATGTTTGCTCTAGCAAAACACCAGCCAAATGATTTCCAAAGAACCCTTAAATTTCCACTTCCTTGGGCTGCTTAGAGTACTGGAAGCATGTTTGCTAGACCTCCAATAATAAAGGAAATAGATTTTTCTGTTAAAGTGGTCAGCACTAGCTGGACAATGGTGGTGCATACCTTTAATCCCAGGAAGAGTTGGGTGGATTTCTATGAATTTGAGGCCAGCCTACTCTACAAAGAGAATTCCAAGATAGCCAAGGCCGCACAGAGAAACCTGTCTCAAAAAAACCAAAATAGAGGCTGGAGAGATGGCTCAACTGTTAAGAGCACAGACTGCTCTTCCAGAGGTCCTGAGTTCAATTCCCAGCAACCACATGGTGGCTCCCAACCATCTGAAATGGTATCTGATGCCCTCTTCTGGTGTGTCTAAAGACAGTGATAGTGTATTCACATACATTAAAGAAAAGAAAAGCCAAAATAAATAAACATAAAATGGCCAGTACTGAGGCTATGCAACCACAGGGCAAAATTCTGCAACAGAGAAATTACAAAAAGGGAAGATGTTGTGTCCAGTGTCACTTGCCCTCTTATTGGGCAGCAAAGCTACCACCATACCTGTGTGCAGTCCTAGACAAAATGAAGAACTCCAAGGGGAAGATGAGGATGGGGTAGAGACAGCAAGTTTTTATTTTTTCTCATTCTTTAGGGTCCGTATATCATCTGCTCAAGGCAACATGTGCCTGGAGTGTTGGCTGCAATAGCAGCAAATACCAGGTCAGGGATTGACTAGAATCTGAGGGTGGGCTGGGAGCACAGAGGGCCTAGGTGTAACTTCTGACCTGAGGGGTTGCCAAGCCTTCCTGCAAAGCCCACCTGAGATTTGAGGAGGCCAGACTTGCTGCAAGGTTTCTTGCTTTGTATCCTGCTGGGCCTGGGGAGGTCATGACACAGTCGTTGGATGTTCCAGGAAAAATGTGTACAACCAAAGGCAGTTTGCTGGTCTGGACACCCGTGATAGGCCCTGAGCCAGCGCTGGCAGTTTAGATGGTTATCAGGACCAGCAATTTTTTGCAGCAGAAGGTTTCCTGAACTGATCAAAACAACCCCAGGGTGACATCCGTTTGTCCTGGGGGAAAACAGGATCCATTTTAGAGGTGTGAAGAGAAAATTGAAGGGAGCTAGTGAACCCCAAGCTATAGTCCCCCTCCCCACTTAGTCACTTGGGGACCATGAGACCAGTATACCTCAGTTTTCTCATTTACCAACATACTGGTTTCCTTCTGCTGGGGCCTTTCACCAATTTGATGTCGCAGACATTTGCTAAGCCCTAAGAAAATGTAGGATCCGGCTGGAGAGATGGCTCAGTGGTTAGGAGCACTGACTGCTCTTCCGGAGGTCCAAATTTCAGCAACCACATGGTGGCCCACAACCATCTGTTATGAGATCTGATGCCGTCTTCTGGTGTCCAAAGACAGCTACAGCGTACTTATACATAATAAATAAATCTTTTAAAAAAAGAAAACCGGGGGTTGGGATTTAGCTCAGTGGTAGCGGCTTGCCTAGAGCATAAGGCCTGGCTCGATCCCCAGCTCCAAAAAAAAGAACCAAAAAAAAAAAAAAAAAACCTAGGATCAAAAACAAACAAGCAAACAAAAAAGCTGGGTGTAGTGGTGCACATTTAATCCGAGCACCAGATAGGCAGAGGAGGTGGATCTCTGGGTGGAGGCCAGCCTGGTCTACAGAATGAGTTCTAGGCCAGCCAGGAGGCTAGCCTGGTCTACACAGAAGCCCGCCTCAAAACACAAAAACAACAACAACAGAACAGAACAAAAAGAAAGGAAAAAACCCTCCAATCCTGTGATCTCTTTCTGTTTCCTATTCGCCATCCTTCATAGCGCTGAAGAACGGCCACTCTCCAGGTCTCTGGATCTCTACTCCCAACCTGTCCCTCTACTCACTCACAGCATGAGGGTGTCCCTCCACCTGAATGGTCTCAGCTCAAAGCCTCTAAAATAGAAATCCAGTTATGTGCCAATCTGATCTTCCCAAAGGCCTCCCACTGTTGCTCGAGTCCTTGCACAGTTCCTTGGACCCCTGTCCTCAACATCCTGCCTCTTGGCCTCCATCTGTGTGGTCTTTGCATGCTCAGCTTGTGTTCTGAGCTCTAGCCCCTCCTGACTTGATGTCTCATCCTCAGAACCACACCAAACTCAGCATGCTAGCCTTGAACTCATGCTCATGCCTTTCTCGGCTCCATAAACCTACCTTTACCGTAGCCTGCAAAAATCTGCAGGACCTTTGACAAACCTCTTCCCATCACCACTGTCTTAGGCCATTTCATGTCACTCTAATAAAATACTTGATAGTGGGGGGCTGGAGAGATGGGTTAAGAACACTGAGTGTGGGCTTGAGAGATGGCTTAGTGGTTAAGAACACTGACTGCTCCACCAGAGGACCTGAGTTCAAATCCCAGCAGCCACATGGTGGCTCACAACCATCTGTAATGGGATCTGATGTGTCTGAAGACAGCTACAATGTACTCACATTCATAAATACATAAATATTTTTTAAAAAACAACCCAATCACTTGACACTGGATTATTTATTTTATTTATTTATTTGTTTGTTTGTTTGTTTATTGAAAAAGGATGCCATGTAGTTGTCCAAGCTTCTGGTCCTCCTGTCTCTTTTCAAGGGATAGGGTTACAGGCAAGTCTTCACTGCACTCGGTGAGACTGGATGATATATAAAGAATAGAACTTCTGTTTTGCTCAAAACTCTGGAGGCTGGGAAGTCCAATAGTACAGCATCTGTACCTGATGTCTTCCTGCTTCTGAAAAAGAAGCAAGCCTGTCATTTGGTCTCTAATTTTCTTTAGAAAGTCACTAATGTTGTCGTGGAGCTCTGACTCCATTCTATTTTAAGTTGTCTGTCTCCCAAAGGCCCTACCTCAGTTACCATGACCAACTACCACCAACGTGAGTTTTAGGTTCATGTTTCCAAAAGCTGAACTTTTGCAGGACACCAATTCAAACTACCCTAAACCCTACTCATTTTATACCAAAGCAAAATCCACCCTCTACCAGCAAACAAATCAACACTGTCATTGTTAGTGCAACAGTCCTTTTTACTTTATACTGGATCTTTTCTGTCCCCCATTTTATTGGCCTATAAACTTTAAACAGTTCTCAGTAGTCAGAGAACCAGTGAACTCATGTCAAGTTTGCTCAATAACCTATAACTTCCTTTTCTTTTTCTTTTTCTTTTTTTTTCTTTTTTTCTTTTTTTTTTTTTTTGGGGACCGAACCCAGGGCCTTGCACTTGCTAGGCAAGCGCTCTACCACTGAGCTAAATCCTCAACCCCCCCCCCCTTTTTTTTTTTTTTTTTTTTTTTTTTTTTTTTTTTTTTTTTTTTTTTTTCTTTTTTGGAGCTGTGGACTGAACCCAGTGTCTTGCGCTTGCTAGGCAAGCGCTCTACCACTGAGCTAAATCCCCAACCCCCTTCTTTTTCTTTTTAAAGATTTATTTATTTATTTTATATATGTGAGTACACTGTAGCTGTCTTCAGACACCAGCAGAGGGCATTAGATCGAATTACAGATGGTTGTGAGCCACCATGTGGTTGCTGAGAATTGTGAACTCAGGACCTCTGGAAGAGCAGTCAGTGCTCTTAATTTGACCCTACTGTCTCGAACTCACTATTTAGGATTGGGCTAGTTTTGGATTCACAGTGATCTGCATGCCTCGGCCTCCAGAGTCGGGATTACAGGCATGCACCCCCATACCCTGTGCAGCCCAGTAACTTTCCATTCGCCCTCCAAGGGAAGCCACATTCTCTTCATTCCTCCTCCATCTTGGTTTCAGCCTTAGGGCCTTCTGTGATCTGCATGCTTTTTTTGTAGCTGGGGTGTGTGTGTGTGTGTGTGTGTGTGTGTGTGTGTGTGTGTGTGTGTGTTTTCAGACAGGGTTTCTCTGTGTAGCCCTTGCTGTCCTAGCGACGTAGACCAGGCTGGCCTTGAATTCAGATATCTTGCCTCTGCCTCCCAAGTGCTAGAATTAAAGGTATGGGCAGCCACCTCCTGACTTTGTAGCTGTTTTTGAGACAGGATCTTTTTTTAGTGCTACTGGGCTTCCCAGCTGGAAGTCTTGGTTTTTGTGCTGTTGGGAGGCATTTAACTCAGGCAGGATATGGTAATCAATAATCAATTAATTAGATCAAGCAAGGAAGCTGAGCACCATTCTTTATGTTTTACTTTTTGGAGCCTTCTTCAGAGTTAATCTCCTGTGTAACATAGTCCAGGCTAGCCCCAGCCTCAGCCTCCTAAACCCTGGGATTACAGGTGTGAATTTCCATGTTGAGAGCTTCTGCAACGCACATTAGCTGTGAACAAACACACTCTTGCTTTGGGGCACTGGCCTGTCACGCTTAGGGGCCTGCAATTCCACATTGCCAACTAACACCACACACTTCCATGCTTCAAGTCCATAATTTCATTTCAAAAATTTACAGCTACATTGATTGTAGTCTTCTCAAATTCTAATGTCAGCTAAATCTGCTGTAGCCCCATTATAAGTAATCCATCACTCACTGCTTTGTAAACTAGATCATTCGTTCTCCTACACTGTACCCTCCTCCACAGGTTGCTTTTAAATAGGATCTCAGGATCCCCCCATCGAAAAGAATCCGGGGCACATAAAGCCAGGAAAAGAGAAATTCAAAAAGTAGACCAGAAGTTCATTCTTCTTTCCCGCTGTGAGGATGGGTGGGGCAAAACCACTTGCTTGCAAGGCTCCTGTGTTGCGCCTCCTCCCTCTCCGCCGGGGGCACTTGGATAAGCTCTGGGTCCTGGGTCAGAAATATCCTCTAGCCATCCATTTCACTACTCGAGAGACTGGCGCGCCGCAGGGGTCCTCCAAGATGGCAGCGCAGAGGCCCTGCTCAGGTGTGAAACAGCCGCTCTCTGGGCTGGGAGGTTTGGGAGCCTCAGGTGTGTCCTCGGGTGCAGGAGCTGTTGTCTTTTTAGATGGCAGAGTGCGGACCCCTCTTCGAGCCTTGGGTTGCTTGCAGCGCGCAGACCCTTGGCAGTCTAGAGCCTCGCCTGGTTCTGCGCGTGCATATCCACAGAAACCCGGCCTCTGAGGGTCAAAGGGCACGCCGAAGGGTCCTGCAGTGGGAGCGTCCTGAAGCCGGAAAGGGACGTGGCGCGCCGCGGAGAGGGCCATCCGGAGGCGGACACGACTAATAAAAATCCCCCCCTCCCCCAACTTGTGTAGGCGCGCTGTATCTCTGGCATTGTGTGGACCGCCTCGCATTCATAAACTTCACGCAGCAGCACTAGAAAGAATGGCTAAGTACTATGGGTTTTACCGTAGGTTTTTACAGATGAGGGAACCGAGATCAGGGGCTGCTGAGCGGCAGAGGCAGGATTAAAATTACTTGAGTCTGGATCCAAATGCCTAGGTGTAGACTCCTCAAGAAGTGATGGCTTACAGGTTTAATTCTTCCCAGTTCACCCGGGTCCCATAATGGCCTCCCTCAGGTCTTTCTCTAAAAAGATTGAAAGTGATTTGGCTCAGACACCTACACCTACGTGTCTGGACTCCTCATGGTTTGATGAATGTCACTGCCCCTGCATCTTTCTCACACCGTGTGTGAAAGTTACACCTGTATGTGCTGATACTGTTTTGGATCTGAGTATGACAGGTGTTAATCCTCTGGCTTTTCTCTGTTAGTATCTGTAGAATTGCCTTTGGATGTCTGTGTCTCATAATAGAATGTCAATTTCTACTAGAAGACAAGGGGCCTCTTAGCGTGTTGACACCCTTGCGTGCTAGATGCTTGGTCAAGTGTCTATCACAGAATGAGACAATTGGTCAGGAACTAGGCCTTGCCTTTTCAAGGATGAGGGGAAGTAGCTTGCCCGCCCTGGAGGGTCTGAGGCATTGAGAAGTGGAGGAAGAGAGGCATGACCTTCCCTTCACTATTGTGTGCCTGCTCAGGCCTTTTGTAAAACTCTGCAAGGAGAGAGGTTTGGCTCTCGGCTTTGTAAGGTCCCAGAGGGCAAGGCCCTTGTATAAATGTCTCCATTATAGAAAGCATCTGGGGAACATTGATATGATTGTGACCTTGAGTGAAAGAAGGGCTGGGGAAAAATAGTGACTGATGCGTACTGAGTTGGCTTGCTAACAAGAGAAAGGTCAACTGGGTCAACTATCTTCTGTCTCCTGGATGTGATGGAACCCAAAGAACACCAGTTAGGGTAGGATGTAGACTTTTCCCAGCCCACAGAGAATGTATTCTCTGGGTGCTGGTGGACTTAATAAAAGGGGAGGGGACACTTTTAACTCATAGTATCTTGATGCTAGGAAAGGAGCAGGCAAAGATAACTGTATAAGGCCCCTTTCATTCTCAGGACATCCCTACTTAGAAAAATCCTGGTGTCCTGGCCAGGCAGGGTGCAGGGCTCGGTGACCTGTCCTTTGTCCTGAGTCTGGTGAGACCAGTTTCAATATCGGTGTTCTGCAAATGACCTTGCAAGCTGCTAGTCTGGGCCTCTTGGGAAGATGAATCAGCAGAGTATTCATTCTCACAGTGTTCTCAGTCCGGCTTGGGAAAAGGAGCATCTACCATAGTACAGTCAGTGTGGACTTCCATAGGGAACCCTGGTCAGGCAGCAGAGAACTGCAGAGGCTTCAAAGGATGTTGTTAAGTCTCAAGAACCCTGGAACAAATAGTTGAGGTACCAATTTAACATATCAAAGTGAACCTGGCTGCCAGGTTCTCCCAGCATCCCTCAGCCCCTATCCAGAACTCTTTAGCCCAGGTGGGCAGGCTGTTCTTCCTGTATAAGTCAACCATTTTGGTTACCAACCTCCTTTGTACCTTTGCCCTTTTGGCTGCTGTTCCTCTGCTTTCTCCCTTCCTTTATACTCAAGACTTGGAGGTCGTGTCTACAATGGACTCTTAGGCGTTTCATGACTCTCACTCTCCGATGCTGGCAGCAATGGCCGCTTTCCTCTTCTACCACTACTCGCTTACCTACGAGCAATCATTTTCCCTTTCCTTTTTAATTTTTTCATTCAGTTTTTGCAAGATATTAGGGATACCCAAGGGAAATACAAATTTTAAACATGCTGGGGTGAGGGGTCTGTGCAGTCCACGTGTCTCCATATAACCTAGTGAGATGGCTGGAGTGTTGAAAGGTAGTGATATATGGACGCTGGTAATGGGCAGATGTGGGTCGTGAAAAAGGCATCTCTGAGCAGAGTTGGTAAGTACCTGGAAGAAAAGGCATTCTAGATTTTACCTCACCTCTCCTGCAATCCAGTGTGGTACTTTAAAGGAATTTGTCTTTGGGATTCTGGGTGTGGGGGCTTCCTGTGTGGATTGATTTTGTTTTTATTTTTAAGTTTCTGTGTGTGCATGAGTATTTTGCACTGCATATAAGTGTGCTAGGTCTGTTTACGTGCCTGGTGCCTGTGGAGCGGGCAAAGAAGGTTCCAGAATTCTCTGGAACTGAAGTTGACACGTTGAAAGGATTGTAAGATTCTACTGGCAGCACAGAACTTGGGTCTTCTGAGAGCAAGTAAGTGCTCCCAACTACTAAGTCCTCTCTCATACGTGCTGGAATTTGCTTGGTTGAAGTTGTTTTGATACAAGTCTCACTGTGTAGCTCTAGCTGACCTCCAGCTTACTGTATGGCTTTGAGCTCTGCTCAGATCTGCTCCGGATTGCTGCGATTCAAAGCATACACCACTACATTCAGCTAAGAAAAGTGGTTTTAAAGAAAGTCTTAGAACAGTGATTCTCAGCCTTCCTAATGTTGTAATATTGTTCTTCATGTTGTGGTGACGCCCAACCACAAAACTATCTCATTGCTACTTTATAGCTAATTTTGCTGCTTTTATGAATCATAATGTCAAATATATATAACATGCACGATATCTGATATAGGACCATGGGCCTCCAATAGGGTCCTAGACCCCACAGGTTGAGAAACCACTGCTTTAGAAAGAACCCAGCCCTTACAGCCTAGCACGTAAGTCCCATATGGATCTACGCAGTTTCCCAGTCCAGAGGACTCCCAGGAGGACTGATACTGGCCAATGAACTGCCACAATGTCTCCAATTCTAGATTGGTAACGAGTCAGCTGTGGGGCTCACGCACACAGGGCAACGAGGAAAGCAATCTGAATGATCTACAAGAGCCAAGAAGGAAATCTGGTTCAACAAGGAGTCCAGTAGCTGGGTTAGAATCCAGACTTCTAAGAGCAGAGGCAGTTTTATTTTAGACAAATGTTAAGTACAGTGAGAGCTTTGGAAAAAGAAAGCTTCCCGGCTGCAGTTATCACAGCAATGCTTGAGGAGTGGCTGCCCCAGCTCTTGCACAATCCCGGAGGATGGGTTCTGATGACTGAGAAACGAGTGCTCCAGGATGAAAGGTCTAGGGAGGGAGGTCTGGGATAAACACAGTGGTCATGAATTCGGCTGTGGTCTGGCCCAACAGACAGTACAGAGCCACCAGGCCGCAGTAACTACATCCATTCCAGTACCATAGGCGACAACAGGTATGCAGCCCTGCTGGTGAAGGGGCAGCCCTGTGTGTTCGCATTCCTGGTTTCCCTCATGCTTATCTCTGAACTGCACGAGGCCTGAGTGCCCTCTGCACTCCTCACACCTCTGTCTTCAGTGCTGCGGTGAGTGAGCTGATCCTTTGAAGTGTCCCTCGTATTATTCCTCCTGTGGCAGGCACTGTGGCAGACTGGAGAGGGACCACGCCGCTGTCGATGGCTTTACATTCAGTGTTACAAGTGCTTCGACATCAAATACAGATTATGTATAATTTAATATATCTAATGAACCTAAGGGTCTAGAAACAGGATGGCATGGGCTGTTTTCCAGCAGGAGTAGAGGCGGGGATAATATCTCAACATTTGTTAAGACTGAGGTAGGAATGTGGGAGAGAGTAGTGTGAGAGCCTGCCTATTCAGAGTCTAGGAGGCCAATGTGGTTTGGAGCACCACGAGGCGATAGCCTTGTTCTGAAGACTCTGTTGAGCTCAGTGACTGCTGGGACAAGGAGAAAGCTTCTGAGGGAGTTCCAACCAGGGACAACACAACAACATCTGGGTTTTGGCTAGAGATCCCATGAGTTTGAGTAGTAGAGTGGAAGCCTGGGGCCTGCTGGACGTGTTGGTCACATGTGAGAGAGGACACTGGCTGTCAGGACATCAAAGATAGTGGGTGGGAGGTAACAGTATGGCTACATTTTGGACACAGAGGTAGTATGGTTTGCTGGTGAATGGAGTTGCTTCCTGTCAAGCCTGTATGGCTGAGACCCAGGCGTGCCAAGGACTCCAAGGTTTTCACTGGGCATTGTGCGTACTTGGGATAGAAAGCCCTGGAAAGGAATGCCTTCTAAGGCAGAGAGAGACCAGAGTTTGGTTTGCTTAACCAGGTGAGTGGCACACTCTCTGCTCTCTTTTTCTCTCTCTCTCTTTCTTTTCTCAGAGCTGCTGGGCAGGGCGCTTGACCTTGCCTAGGGGCGGCTCTGCGCTGAGCTAAATCCCAGCCCGGCACACTCTCTTAATCCCAGCACTCAGGAGACAGAATCAGGCAGATCTTTGAGAGTTTCAAAGGCCAGCCTGAGATACGCAAGAGTGAAGTTCCTGGGACAGATGGAGCTACACAGAGAAATTTGTCTCAAAACAAACAAACAAAAGCAAAATGAGTTTGGTTTGTCACTGTGACTTTAATACCTGCTACACAGGAGGCTGGATTGGAGAAGGTGCACTTGAGTCCAGGCGTCGAGAGTAACCTTGGCAACCTTTATGGTAAGATGGTGTCTCAAAATATAGACAAGTTTTAGAAAAAGAATAGTCAATCTGAAATCACTTTTAGACTTAGATTTGTCCTGAAATTTTATTTGATGAAATTACAAGAGCTACCCTATGTAGTTTTCCTGAGTGTATTTTAAAATAGATAGTGCTGGGACTGCATGCTTGGTAGCTTTTGTATGTTGTGCATGAAGTCCCTGTGTTTTGTTTCCTGTACCAACTCATAAAACAGCTGATGACACAATCTTGTAATCCTGGTGCCTTGGAAACCTGGAGCAAGAGACCCAGGTGCTTGAATTTGACTATATGAGACCTTGTCTCTAAAGCAAATCGTGCCCACTGGGGAGGGAGGAGATGTATTCAGGATACATGTCGCACATGGCCTTGGCCTATGTCAACGTACTGCACACACACACACACACACACACACCATACCATATCCGGAGCTGATGATAGGGACTCTCAGTGGAAAGAGTGTTTGCCCTAGTGTGCACAAACCCTTGAGTTTCATCCTCAACAGTAGAGAGGCAGGAAAAAGAAAGGAAAGGGAGGAAGTGCATCTGGCCATACCTGGGCTGTTTGCTAGCCATTCTGCCAGCTACTGGGAATGAGGGTCCAACGCAGGCTGATCTTGCAGAACCACTCCCACAGTTGTGAGGAGCCTTTGGGCATGCGTCGATGTGGGTGCTGGCAGCAGCATAGAGAGTGTTGATACCTGGAGGCTCTGGAGGCAGTGCCTGGAGGATTTGTGCCTCAGAGAAGTGGGTCATACAAAAGGTTTATTGGAGAGAGAAACTGCTGTCCCTCACCCTAAGCCATCTTCCCAAGACATTGTTACGCCCTTCCACGCTTCCTTTTTGGTCTCTGTGGCAATGGATTGCTTTCTACCACAGAAAGCACTCAGCCTTTTCATACCACGAATTTTGAGTATTCAAGCTGTGGCCTGAGACAAGGGAACTTAGGGCTTTGTCCACGTCTGCCCAGGGTTTTGAGATGGAGTCGGGTCAAGAACGGGACTGGAACTGCAGACCTTGATTTTCGATAAGAGTCACGAGAGAATGTGAGGAACTCATGGCTCATCAAACACACACAGGTGTGTGAAGCCTCTGAGGCCACACACACACACACACACCTACAGGTCACTGGCATTTCACAAGCACAGCATGACTGCATGAGAGGCTTGCTCCCTCAAGACCAACCAGGAATGAGGGCCTTTGATGTGGCCTGGGCAGCACTTTCTGTAGGGGTGCAGGAACATGTTCTTTTGAATGAGGAAAGAATCAGGGTTTTGTGCTTACTGTGCTCTCTCTCTCTGTCTCTGTGTGTGTGTGTGTGTGTGTGTGTGTGTGTGTGTGTGTGTGTGTGTTTTGCTCCGTGCTGAGGGCTTGGAGTGTGAAACACCCCTTTTCAGCTTCTAGGGCTAGCATCTGGGCTCTTGGCTTGGCATTTTGACGTGGGAGAAAAGCTGCATCAGTTAGTGCCTGGGTGGAGGTGCGTGGTTTGTGTGAGTGTAAATATGTGACACTTTCAGAAATTGTTCGAGCAGTGTGGAGGGAAGGATGGGACTTGGCATGAACATGTTAATACAGAATCCTCTGTGGGCGCTTCTTGTGGATGGTCCCTGGCAAAATAGAGAGGAATAGAACACGCTCCAAAAGCTCGCTCCAGCCACGACATAGCAGGAAATGCTACCCAGGTGGGTCACTGTGAGTCAGGGAAGGACACAAATGTTTCCTGACTGCACAGTGATACAACCTCCTGGCTGTCAGCCTGGCGCTGCGCTGAGGCTTTGCGTCTGAGTCACTGGGCACTCCTAAACGAAGCAGCACCCAGAGTATAGGAGAACTACCCATTTGTCTGCAGACTAGGGCCACTGTTATGAGGTCAGTGTATTACATATGTGTCTGAATTTCAGTTGCTGCAAAGAGAACACCATGACCACAGGTTGGGAGGAAAGAGTTTAGTTTGGTTTGCCTCCCATATTGCTAGTTCATCATTGGAGGAGGAAGCCAGGAGAGGAGACCAATCCAGGGTGAGTAGAAACCTGGAGCAGTTGATGCTCAGTGGTAGGCGCTGTGCCTAGGAAAGCAGACGGCCCTGGGATTCCGATTTTGCAGCTCTGAGAAAGAAAGAGACACCTGGGCAGGAGCTCATGCCAGATGCTCCTTGCAAGCTACTGCCACCACCAGCTTCCTCAGCCAGCAGCTTAGCACAGAGATGGCACTGCCCACAGTGTACTGGGCCCCTCGTGCAGTCACTAGTGAGAAAATGCTTTAACTAGGGCCTTCACTGTTTTCAGATAACTCTAATCTGTGTCAGGATTGACACAGACCAGCTAGATGAGTCAGCTTTCAAGTAGTGAACCATTTAGCAGTGCTAAGAGTATGACAGTGGCCAGAGGTCACGCGCCTGGTGAACTGAGTGCAGAATGCCCTGGTCCTCATGCAGAAGCCACCAGGAGTAGGCTCTAGCAAGGATCGCTTATGCAGTGTTCTCAAACTTGCGTGTCTCCATTAATAGTGGAGTTGGGGATGTGTTGGAGGAGCTTAACATAGATAGAAAATGGCCACCGTTGGAGAGGCGTACAGAATGCAGTTGCTTCAGATCTCAAGGTGCCTATCAAGAAAGGGCTCAATTTGCTCTCTGTGCTTTGCAGTACTCTTATGAGGGAATTTGCTTCTCTCTCTCTCTCTCTCTCTCTCTCTCTCTCTCTCTCTCTCTCTCTCTCTCTCTCCCCTCTCCCTCTCCTCTCCCCTCTCCCCTCTCCCTCTCCCTCTCTCTCTTCCTCTCTTCCTCTCTTCCTCTCTTCCTCTCTTCCTCTCTTCTCCTCTTCCTCTCTGTGTTTTGTGAGACAGGGGTCTCTGTGTAATAGCCCTGTTGTCAATACAAATTCACTCTATAGATCAGGCTGGTCAGTCCAGTGCAGGAATCCCGCCTCCCTACTATCCCAGTGCCTGGGATTAGGTCATATGCTACCACAGCCGGCAGAGTGTTCTTTCTCTAAAAGGAGATTTGGCCTGGTTTTAAGCGTGATGCCAGGTGCCTGGAGTCCACCAAAGAGGCATCAGATTCTCTGGAGCTGAGTGGTTGTGAGGCCATCCTGTAATGTTCTGCACTGAGCGTTTGATCCTTTGGAAGAGACACCACTGAACACCCTCCCCTCCAGCAGGGAGACAGTTTCAAAGACTAGCTGGCTAGCCTGAGCTAGAGTTAGCCTTGGACTTCGTCGTAGTGATCTTTCTACTCCTGAATACTGAATACTGCTAATCTCCTTTTAAAACACACAGGGACTGCAGAGGTGGCTCAGCAGTGAGAGCACTTGCTCTCCTGAGAGTCTATCTGCAGCTTGAGACAGATTGAGTACATCTCCACCTTCTGTCTTCTGTATGCCTCAAGCCATATGGCTGTCCACTTACTACAATACTGGACAGTCTGCATTCAAAGATAGAAGTCCTTGAGAAATTGACAGTTTAAAGAGAAATGGGTGAAGTGGATTGATGGCTTTGTAGATTGATCTCCAGCCTTTGGCAAGGAACCTAAAAACGATGTATAATTTACAAGAGACGGTGGCTCATGAGACCAAGAAACACCACTCTCCCATGGTTAGATTTGAGGACTACATATTAATAAAAGACTAGAAATACAAACAGAATTTAAACTTCCCTGTACTTCTTTCTGTTGTGCTGTTAGGTAGGTACAATAACATCCTAATAGCCAAGGGCAAACAGATTCAGGACTTGATGTTTAAGACAGCCCATGTAAAATAAGTAGGACTATTTTTTAGCAGTGCATTAGCATATGTTGACAGGTTCTCATCCTGTGACTGTAGAGTTGAGACCTTCATTTGATCTTTTGCTTCCTTCTTTCTTTCTTTTTTACTTATTTTGTGTGTGTGAGGGGCGGGAAGGGGTGCATGAATAAATATCATTAGGTGTGAGAAAGGTTAGGGGATAGCTTACAGTCATTTCTGTCCTTCTATAGTTTGGGAATCAAACATGGGTCTTCAGGTTTGGAAGCAAAGGACTGAGCCATCTCCTTGCCTGGGCTTTTCTTTTGGTTGTTTTGTTTTGTTTTTTATTTTTTTTTTGGGTTTTTGTTTTTTTGGGACAAATTCTCTACATAGCCCTGGCTATCCTAGACCTCACTGTGTAGACCAGGGCTGGCCTCAAACTCAGAAAGACCCTGGCTCCCACCTCCCAAGTGCTGCTGGGTTCAAGGGTGTGTCACCCCAGCTCTGTGTTCAACTTTTCAGGAAGATGGCCTGATGTGGATAATCCCCCCCCCAGAGTGAGTTTTGCTCCCCACTTTTTTGTCTAGGCAGGTTTTTAAGTTGTTTGAAGTGCTGTGTGGAGAAAGGCTTTATCTGAACAAAGCTAGACAGCTGTTGTGGGGTGTTGTCCCGTCAAAAGGTGAGATTCAAAAGCTGTCCAACACCTGGAAGGCTGAAAGAGCATTGAGGTCTCATTGGCCTATGTGAATGTAAGTTTAAAGGCTTTCTGCAGGACTATGGTTGGGGGTTACTGACCCTGCTGGACTTCCTATAGAAAGAAAGGCCATGTAAAAGCCAGATAGCTCTGGCCAGCCTGTAATCCCAACATTTGAACAGAGACAATAGATCTCTAGTTAACAAGAGTGGCCTGGAATTGTCATCTCCAGGTTCAGTGAGGACACTCAGTGTCAGTCTTAGCCCCATGTCACATCCACACCTGGACATAGGACACATATAAACTTACCCCATCACACACAAAAAGAAAAAGTGTTCAATTAATTTACAAACTTGGTGTTGTTTTTTTTTTTCAAGATGAGCTCAAGACTATTCCTAAATGCAGTGCACGGTGGCACTGGAAGCCTTGAAAAAAAGTCTGTTTGCCAGCCTAGTATAGGGGTAATTCTCTATAGTTTACAGAATCAACATTATAAAAATTTAAAAAGGATTTAGAGTTAGGCATAGTGGCACCATTAATCCCAGCACTTGGGGGAGGCCGAGACAGGCAGGTCTCTTTTTGAGTTCAAAGGTAGTTTGGTCTATAGAAGGGTTCAGTGCTGCAGTGAGGCCCTGTTTCAACATCCTCCACCGGAGTTAATTTTTTAATATTTTCATATGCACGATTGATTTACCCTATAATTATGTCTGCACTGTGTGTATAGTGCCTACTGAAGACCAGAAAAAGAGCACCAATTGTTGCCTCTGGAACTGGAGTTGCACATGGGTTGTGGCCCACCATGTGAGTGCTGGAATCAGACCCTAGCTCTCTTCAAAAGAGCAACCAATACATTGTTTATTTTGTTTTTTCAAAGCAGGATTTCTCTCTATAGCAGTAGTGTCCTGGAACTCTACAGATCAAGTTGGCCTCTGCCTCCTGAGTGCTGGGGTTAAAAGGCATTGTCCTGCCACCCAGCCAGCCAGACCCCTGCCCTCCCCAGCTAGAAAGAGAATTCCTTTTCTTTTCTTTTCTTTTTTAATTTTTGAATTTTTATTCTATGTATATAGTGCCTGTCGCTGTCTTCAGACACACAGAAGAGGACCTCAGATCCCATTACAGATGGTTGCCATGTGGTTGCTGGGAATTGAACTTCCAGGACCTCTGGAAAGAGCAGTCGGTGCTCCTAACCTCCTGGAGTCATCGCTCCAGTTCAAGCTCCAGTCGCTCTTAACTCTCTGTCTCTCAGCCCCCTGAAAAAAAAGTTTTTAAAAATGTAGTTTTGAGGTTGGGGGATTTAGCTCAGTGGTGGGCGCTTGCCGAGGCACAACCCATAAAGCCCTGAGTTCGAATCCCCAGCTCGAAAAAAAAAGAAAAAAAAAAAAATGGTTTGGTGCCAGGAGTCTCAGACCAGTGCGCCATTACTTAATGTCATGGGTACCAGTTCACATTTTATTAACGTCGTCATGCTCCACAGTTTCTGATTTGGAAGTTTGTTGTTCCCCATGTGTGATGGGTGTTCAATATATCTTCCACCCCATCCATCTTTCTGGGTCCCACTAAAACGTCAGCTACCTAAGCAAAGACCAAAGGCAGGTCCTTCAATCAAGTGCCTGTCCATCATTTGCACATAGTAAACAAGCCTTTTTCTTTAGTTATTTGTTTGTGTGTGTGTGTGTGTGTGTGTGTGTGTGTGGCGTGCATGTGGAAGAGTTGGTTGTCTACTACTACTAAAGTGACCTTGGGATCAGATTCAAATTGTCAGGCTTGGCAGTGGGCACCTCTACCCATGAGGCCATCTCACTGGTCTGCTTTTTGAACTGAGTATTCAGGCGGCAGGCCAGGCTGGGTTGCAAGGTGTGTGCTAACCAGAGCCTGTACTAGCCTTCTTAATGCTGTGTCTCTAACGAATGGGTTTACCTGGACTATGCTTACTCTTTATACCAGTCTTTATGGATGTTAGAAAAGGTCCAGTCCTGGGACCTATGTCTTATTGGCCAGCGAGGGCGAGAAGCTGCAGGTTGAAATGAAATTGGCCACTTCTCATTTGTTAGCAGGATTAGTTCGCCGTTCTACATGCAGACAGGATCATCTACAGCCTGGGGTTTGAAAAATACCCTTCTCACCCCCATCTTTCCTCCTTAGGATATCCTGGCTGAAAAGTTGCCCATGTGCTTATAATGTGTCTCTGGTTTTAGTTTCTTTCACGAGGCATTGGGCAGAGCCTGAAAAAGGAACTTCCTTTATCAGGTTATTTTGAGCCCTGAGCGGGGTCCTGGAGTAGAAGACATAATCACCAGATCTAAGGGCTTGAAGATGGTTGGTAAAACATAAGGTTCCCAATAGATCCCCTAGATGTTACCTCTTATCACTTGCCCACAAAATTCTGGCACTGTTCCCAAGCTGGTGTGCATCTGTCAGATCCTCAGGTTTCCATCTGCTTTCCCTCCGCTCCACCAGACACTGTACCCGACCCCTCAGCTCCTTTTGTCAAAATACGTTCTTCTTACCCTCCTAGGTCTTGCCTCTGCTTGAAAAGCTCATACCTGTTCTCTAGAGACCAGTATTTCAACCACTGGTCTGACCGGGTCACCTGCTCTTCCTCCTGCCCTAGTCACCGACTCACCCCCATCACTTTTCTGTCAGTTTCCATAAGTGTTCTCTGCAGCCCTTTCCTGTGACTGTTATGCCAATTCACTCTTATGTGGTTGTATCTTCTTCCCCCTAGAGAGGAGGCTTTAAACAATGAGTTTTTCTTGTTTACTTTTGTGGTGTAGTTCCTGGGACTTGCGATGCCCAATGGTTTTAAGCACCAACGCAAGTAAATTTGTTGAATAGTGTGTATGTTGTGTTAACCTGGTTTGGAGAAAAGCGGAGATGTGGCTGTAGTTACCTTCCATGTGTGTCAGAGCCAGAACAGAGCTGGAGAGTGTTTCTGTTACCAGGAAGCACTTTGTCCTTCGTCCTCCTTGACCCAATGTCACTAGAGCTGAGTAAGATTCAGTCATTTTATTCTAGTTGACACCTGGCTTTTTAACATGGTGTCTGTTCTGAAAGACTTCTAGGAGGCTCCTAGTGGTTCCTCAGATCCTGTGGCAAAATGACTGACAAATGTCCCATGGGGGGGGCAAGATGAAGACACATTTATTCATGGACAAAGATTGGCGTTTCGAGGATGTCAAGAGTGGTAATATGTATCAGATTATCAATATTTAACTTATTAAAAGGCGTGGGTGTCCAGGTGGCGAGTTAAACTGTTTTTCTTTCTGTATCAGACATCTGTTCTTACGAGCCTGATCCTACAACTGAACTGTTAGTTCTTTAGGAATCTTTCTGTCATTCTACTATGAGCTAATCTACCATTCTCTTGAAGCTCTTCAAACCCAAGGGCTCTTTAGCTATCTTTCCTAAAATACTTTGTTTTGTTTTGTTTTGTTTTTTTTTTAACACTGTGTCACCTTAGCTTCTTCCTCTAATGGTTCCTGCAAGCCCAAAAAGAAAATCCCTGTCTCTTGCCAAAGCTCTTTCCATGAGAAGGTTCTTCCAGCCTACAAAGGAGAGAGGGATCTTGCAGCCAAATCAGTGCGGCTAGTCGTCGCCTTTTGAGTGGGGCAGCTCGAGCGCAGTCCAGCTGACTCTGCCTCTCCACAAAGCTCGCGTCTTAAACTGGGCAGGGATCTTCCATTCTTCAGGTTCACAATGATGACAGGAGACTTTCCAAGAGGCACGAGCTGCACCTCCGGACGCACCTCACTGCATCTGACAAGAGGCAGTGTCTTCGTCCAAACTTGTAATGTCTCTAACCAATTAGGTTTTCTGCGTGTAATACTCCAAGTTCCTGTAACATCCAGAGCTCAGAGGCTAGCCAGAGATTCAATGCCTGTAACAACATCCATTAGCCTTTTTTAAAGCAGTATTTATTCATTCTTTTGAAACAAGGTCTCACAATGTAGCCTGGAAGCCAAGCTCGTCCTGCAAAACTTAATCCCAAATGTGTTTGGTGGCAGGTTAGACATGTGTCCCTATGCTGGTTCCCAACAAGACTTTTTGTGTGTGTCGCCTTATGTGAACAATGTAGTGTAAGGTAGATGGAAAGGTAGAGAAACTAAAAACTAGCAAACACTCTTGGAAGAAAATATATTGAGAAATTCACCTAGGTCTGGTGGACTTCTCCAACGGTTGTGTCCCAACCTCCACAGGGTCATTAGACAGCTTCTGTATCTGAATATTTTGCTGTGATTCATGAGGTAACCTGTTACAGTTGTGAGTAGCAGCAAAATATTTTATGGTTGGGGTTACCATAACCCATTATTACAGGTTGCAGCATTAAGAGTTGAGACACTGCTCTGTGTGAATTTAAAGGCTCACTATTCCATAAACTGGAGAAAATGTTCATCTGAGACAAACAGAACAGAAGTCCAGAAACAGCAGGACTCCATTTGCAGGGGTGTGATGGTAACTCACTGGGGACTGCTCTCAAGTGGTGGTGTTAAACAGCTAGGCAACCATTTGCAGGGGGCATCAACCTACAGCTGCCTTCTGCAAAATTAATTCAACAGAGGTCTCAGGTGTTACGTGGAACTGTAAACCTTCAGGTGAAATGTGAGGGAGCTTTCATGACCTGCTCTGCATAAAACTTTAAGGCGTGACTCTCAAAGCACAAACCGAGAAAGGTGTGCCAGATATTTGGGATCATGCGCCTTCATCCCTGCTTGGGGAGGCAGAGACGGGTAGATCTCTGAGACAGCCTGTTCTCTGAAACTAGTTCTAGGAGTTAGCCAGGGCTACAAAAAAATGCTGACTTGGGAGTTGGGGGTGGGAAGGGTAGCCACAAACCACAGAAAGAATAAATCACATTAAATAGAAAATCACAAAAATTTAGGTTTATTTTGCCAAAACTAATATGAAAGGCAAGTCGACTTGGGAAGACATTTTAAAATCATGTTAGCCAACAAGGACTCTACTACAAATGTATAAGAACTCTCCAAACTCATTGATTAAAATGTTAATAATTTAAGGGAGAAAATAAAACTTTATAGAGAGAGAACCTTGGTGGCGGTGAACACTTGAAAAAGACATTCAGTTCATTAACTATCAAGACATGCAAATTGCCCTGAAATCAGGCATGTAGAGTGATAAGGGCAGACAGATGATACTATTGATGAACACAATGCTGTCCGTCAGGTGTCGCTGCTGGCAAGGGACACACATGTAGCACAGCTGCCCTAGGAGAGGTGGTTTAGCTTGTTTCTTCTAAAGCTAACACCAGAGGCCAGAAGAGTGGCTTACTAGTTAAAAACCACTGTTGCTCTCAGAAGGACTTAAGTGTCTTTCCTGGCAGTGTCCAGTGGCTCACCACACCTCAGTTCGACTCCCAGGGATCAGACACCCCTCTTCCAGAACGCACCCACACATGGGGTGTTGCTTACGATACACAAATATGTAAATTTATATTACCTAGCTCCTGTTTGGAGATAGGGTCAGCAACCTGAGCTCTGGCTGGTTTGCCTTTCAAATACTGGGACTAATGTTGTACCATCCTCGCCCAATAAAGAAAGTATTAAAGGAGCTAGCAACCAGTGAGTTGGACCTGGTGACTTTTGTGCATGTATAGTTTGTGTGCCCTATGGCATGGCCTTTCAGTAGATCTTCGTGCCCTGGCAGCACGGAGCCTAGAAGAAATTCAGACCAAAAGCGGCTAGACGCCATGAACATTTAGCAGTTCTAAATACTGAAGACTGTGAATGCGTTTCAGAACATGCTTTGGAGGATGCGGGATGGGCAGACCTCCTGATTTTCAACAGTGGGAAAGGAGAATGACAAATGCTTCAGGAAAGATGAGCAGCTGTTAACACTGAAAAGCAACAGTCTGCGGCTGAGTCTTGGGCAGAATGCAGCGAAAAGCAGCCTTACTCTCTCACGGGATGCACACGCTGACACATGCCAATTCCCAAAAGGCAAAACCACAGGATGGAGAGCAGGCCAATGCGACGGGCCTGGGTGGGTGGAGCAACCCCAGGACTTCAACAGGGAGCGCTCTGGCTAATCCTGTGAAAGAGCCCTGTTTGTGATTGCATGCCGAAAGACATCGATTTTTACTACATGAACATTCAAAAATAAAACTCCACCCAGTAGTGGTTCAAAAAGCTTTGAAATCGATGTATGGCAAAAGCAATTATGAATTAAGGCATGTCTATCTAGCGACTTTCATTGCCGTAAATAAGCAGATGAAATTTTAACAGAAAGTGACCAGAGACTTTCTATAGCTGATTGGAGGCAGCCAATACGGTAATTTGTCTCCCCCACCTATTTTTTTCAGGACAGTGTCTCTGAGTAGCCCTGGCTGTGGAACTCAGCTCCTGCCTCTCCTCCCCGGGCTGGGTTAAAGGCGGTGCCGCCACCGCCACCCAACTGTTTTACATCTTTTTTTTTTTTTTTTTTTTTTGAAGATCATTACTGTTAACATAAGGGGGTTGCAGCTGGTGGTCATAATTGTTTAATATTTCAATAAACTTTTCCAACTTCTTCTTTTCAAGTGCTTTTTACTCATGTGTTTTTTGCCTTACGTATGTGTGTGTGTACTACATACAGCCAGTCCCGCCTTACTGGCTTGCAGGACCTTCGAGATAGCCCTCCAGTGGGTGTTTGTCTTTGTTCATGTTCTCTAAACTTGCATATCACAGGTGCTTTAGGGGAACCTCAGGACACTGGCTGGGTCCTCAAGTTCTATCCTCCAAGACTGATAAAAGCTATACAGTGGGCACACACACCAGCTTCCCTGTCTTGCCAGAGGTCCTATAATCTACTCAAAGAAATTACTGTCTTACCACGTTTTAATGCCCTATGAGCATGGCCAGTGCTGAGAGAGAGCCTGCCCCAGACGTACTATGGGATCAGATGGTCCTCGTCATGCAGCCAGAGGACATCCATTGCATGTATCTTGTCACTTGCATCAACACTAATAAAGGCTTACGTTTCCAAGAGAAAACCATTGATGTGGGGTCACCTCCAAGGAACGTGCAAAGAATTAGAGGTGTAATTTAAAGCAAGGAGCTTGGGCCGTGTGTGAGTGTGCATGTCGCTTTACACGTGTGATAACATAATCTCAGCAGTGATTAAGCAAAGACATACTGGTTTGAGGTCAAATCGTGATGGAAAAGGGGTGAGAGTCGCATGTGAGAGAGATGGAGAATCAGGGTGTGGTATGAATACACAAGGCAGTGACCTTGAGGTTGACAGTCCCAGAAAACTTGCCCCAAAAAAAAAAGGAGAGGTCATGGGGCTGGCCTGCAGCCCAGAGGAGACAGAGGACTGATGAAGGCCTCCAAGCTGGAGAATGACAGATTGACTTTGTTTCAGGCTGGGTTTCTGAGGCAGATGGCTTCTTCCTGAAACGTGTGTGGGGCTGTCTATGCACAGGTGCAGCACACCACCGGGTCAGGCATTGTGTGGTGATGCATTTTCCGCAGTTAGAGCCAACACCAAGATTCACTATGCTGTCAATGAGGGACCTCTGTGGAGAATTTCCTGTAGTTGAGCTTATTCCTGTGTGTTACAGTGGCATGACATCTCTCTTTTTCTAAATTAGCCAAGTCCTCACCCAGGAATGCCGTAGTTTTCAGGTTCCCAAAGAGCCGGTTTGTGGATGCATCATAAAAACAGGAAACACAGGGGTTGGGGATTTAGCTCAGTGGTGGCGCTTGCCTAAAAGCACAAAGGCCCTAGGTTTGGTCTAGCCCGAAAAAAAACCAAAAAAAAAAAACAAAAAAAAAAAAACAAAACACTTTTGTCAGTGTCCTTCGGACACATTATTTCTGGCGTAACCATCTTATGGCCTGAGCCTGCCTTTGCCCTGTTGGAGAAAGCAGGCGCCCAGTGGGGATCTGGGGAAGAAGGTGGTTTCAGTTTCCTGATGCTTCCAGAACAGCAGCCAGCTGGACAGATGACCTGCTCTCATCACTTCTCTCGCGTTGGTTCAGCTTCCAACCGTAGCTATGCGCTGATGGCAGACCACTGCAAGTCGCCCTCCGGGAGAACAACTGAGCTCAAGTTCAGGTAGGTGGGTGGGCTGAGCAGAGAAGTCAGTTCATGACACAGAAGACACTGTCACTGCCACCTGCATGTATGAAACACTGCGCAGTAGGAGCCCCTGAGAAGTCGCTGCTGTCGCGGTTGAGGGTGAGCCAGGCTGGCAGACGTCGTGAGTGAAATGATGGACCCAGTGCAGGGGTCAGGTGTGCTAAGACAGCCACTGCGTCCCTCCCCAATTCCTTGCTTCATTGCCTCACCACCACCTGCATGCGTGGTTTCAGCCTCCCCCTCATCCACTCCTCTGCCTAGAAGTGAAGCAACTACGCTGCTCCCTGTATGGGGTCTTCAGTGGCTATGATGGCAGCGGTGACCAACTTTTGGCGCATGAGGGGCTCTCAGCAGAAATGTCTCCTGCTGGGCCAGCTCCAGCACCGAAACGACACGGAATGCTGATGTCAGACAGGTCCTGCACAGAGTAAAGGGGACTGAGCTGGTGACAACCTGGCTGACTTGTGTCCTCTACTCCTGGAACTTGGGCCCTGCATGTAAAGTGTAGACAGGGTGATCTGAAGACTGCCTGCTTCTTCATCCCTACCAAAGATCAGTTCTGGGTACACTTTTTTTTTTTTTTTTTTTGTTCTTTTTTGGAGCTGGGGACCAACCCAGGGGCCTTGCTTCCTGAGGCAGCTCTGCCACTGAGCTAAATCCCCAACCCCAGTTCTGGTACCTTCATGGTGGCAGGAGCTCCTGGCTACAGTCCAGGACAGGCAGGGTGCAGCAACTTTTCCATTAGTAGCAGGACTGACTTGGGAGAAGACAGCACTAGGAACAGAGATAGATCCTTTGTTTGAGATGTGGTGGAACTCGTTCTCCAGTGCTGCATGTTCTGGAGCCGTTTCAGTCCTGTTCTGTCCTAAACCTCTGGTCAGGAGACTTTTTGTGTTGTTGCTGTTGTTCTTTGTTTTATTTTCTGTGCCGAGTTTCCTTCTACCTAAAAGTTTCTTAGTCTTTGAAATTGTGTTCCTAATTTTTCCTGTTCTCTTATGGTCTCAGTGGCTTCCTAGACTGGAGCTCTGCAGAAGGCTAGAACCAGGAGGAACTTTCTGCTTCACAGTGTCCAGCGGATTCGATCAAGGCCGAGGTTGTCATGCCTACAGACTCAGTGACCAAAGCACTCCTGGACTGACAAGCTTCCGTGAACAAATGTGATTTCCTGCCTTGTTTTCACACCCCACTTACTTGAAGCAGGGGCCTGCCCTTTCTCTCTCATTCCTTGCAGGCTGCATAAGTAGCACCCTTCTCCCATCCCACAGCTAAAAGGTCTTTGTCAAACAGTGGACAGAAAAAGCACACATAGGGCAGAAATGATGTGTCACCTGTCTCACGGGGCCATCCATGAATACCATGGATCTATTCTCTCCATAGGGACATCTGTAGGAGGTGATGGTGTTGGCCCCGAAACCCTTGCCTTGCCCTGTGTCTCTTCAGGCCTTGATGGGTGGAAGGGCTTCCTAGTCCTCCGATGATGCGCTGGCTGAGAAAGCAAACCTCCAGTCCCACTGCCGGAAGTGTGACTGTCTGTACTAGTACTGCTGGGTGCCAGCACTCACCTCTGTGTGCCACCCCCGCAGTAAGGCTGCATGCAGGAATCATGAGCAGCATCCTGATGGGCAGGCTGGGGTGGCACTGAGTGTCCTGTGAGACTCAGCCCAGTGGGCAGCTTTTCAGGAGGCTCATCCCCGGGTGGCGGGATGGGTGGAAGGAAAAGCCCTGTCCAGGTTCTGTGATCTGGATGGTCCAGAGCCAAGGGTCACCTTCAGGCTGCCCCTAGTTAAAGCAACAGTGACCTTCCAGGCAGCCTACAGGGGATCCAGCCTGGCCCACACCTATGGTCATCCGTCTGTCTTGGCTGCTCAGGGGGCCTTGTATACTTTATCTAAAGGAAGAGGATGGTGAGGTGGTCCTCAAAGCCCCCATGCTGCTCTGATCTCTTGATGATGGTTTGCAGGGTGTGCCCCAACTTTTAGCTGCTGCCTCAGTATCAGAAGATCCTTGAGACTCAAGGCACTGGAAAGGAGATCTCTGGAGGGGGCCATGGCTGTCGTGGCGGTCCTTCTCAACAGCAAGCTCTCACGTTGCCAATGTCGGTGAACCACCAACCTACCCCATTTTAGTCTGCTTTCTGTTGTAATTTAAACTTCCCCAGGTGACTCAGGCGGTTCCTCATTCTGTTGTCTATGTCAATCCCAGATAGAAGGACAGCAGTGGGCGAGTGGAATTAATAAATGGCTTCGTGATGAAGTGTGTCTGTCCTTTTTGTCTTTTTTTTTTTTTTTAATTATCTATTTACTTTTGTTTGTTTATATATATTTTTAATGGATTTATTTATTATATGATACCTGTAGCTGACTTCAGACACACCAGGGGTGTGGATCCATCCTACAATGGTTTGTGAGCCACCATGTAGTTGCAGAATTGAACTCAGGACCTCTAGAAGAGCAGTGGTAAGTCTTAACCACAGCTGCATCTCTCCAGCCCCTGTCCTTTGTCTTTAAATTATTTGGAAGGTGTATAATTATTTTTTACCCTACTAATATTGTCTCCTACCGTGTGTGCCTGGCTTGCAGGGCCTCTGAGTCCCTAGTACTGGAGGTTCAGACTGTTGTGCGCCACCACACGCGGGTCCTGAATGAGAACTATGTCACTCTGGAGGGCAGCCAGTGCTCTTAACTGCTGGAGCCCGTCTGGAGTGTGTGTCTCTCTGTACAGTAGGGCTGGCATACTGGGAGGCAGAAAAATCCAGCTCAACTTGTAGTTTGCTAGCTGGTGGTGGATTCAGACGTCTGGGCAGCAGTTCTCAACCCCTTTGAGGTCAGCGCTACAGAGTCACTGCAAGACCATCAGAAAACATGGATATTTATATCCATGACTCCTGCAGATAGCAGAAATCACGGTTGTAAGTAGCAGCAAAAAACCTTTGGTTGGTGGTCTACGGAGGAACTGTGTGTTAAGGTAGGGCATTAGGACGGTTTGAGACCAGTGAGCTAGAGTCTGACGGACAATCAAACCAGTTTATTTTAGGGCAGCGTACAATTTCAGGTAGTTCAGGTATCACATGGTTTATGGGTGCCAGACATAGTTACATCAAGACTCTTACTTCCTTTCCTTTCCTTTTTTTTTTTTCCTTTTCTTATGTTTTCTTCTTAATATTACTTGCTCAAGTCAGAATGTAGTACCAATAGAAAATGGTGACAGCTTTGCCAATAACAAACATGCTCTTCATAGCTAGGAGGGGGCTTTCCTAGCAGGGTCAAAGATACATGGATTCCTTTCCTTTTTTGAAACAGGTCTCTCTCCATAGCTCTGCCTGTCCTGGGAACTCACTCTTTAGATCAGGCTGGCCATGAAGTTGTGATCCCCCCACTGCTTCTGGGTGCTGGGTTTAAAGGCCTGCCACTGCACAGTGAAACCTTCAATACCGTCTTCTGTAAATGAATGTACATATGTTAAATCTTCAAACCTTACAGGAGGATCTGGTGATCTTGGTCATTACAGATGGCACAGAGAGATCACCCTGGGCCTGTTAACACCTCCGTGTGGGTGAAAAGCAACTTATGTAGCTCTCCCTTTGAAGAACAGCCCTCGTGTTCAACACATCCAGGTTTGCCCTAGTTTATCTTAATGGGCCCAGTATCTGGCAACATGGCTGCTTCTTTAGGGCAATTTGCTTGCGGTGAGACCTGCTCTGAATTCTAAAAACAACAGGAAGCTGGATGATGGGGACATTGTTTAAGACCAAAGGAGGGGGCCAACAGGACCCAAGAACGTGTGTGTGATACATGTCACTGTAAAGGACTCAGTAGCTGTCCACTCATGGTGTCCCCTGACTCCCTTCCTCCTCTTAAAATTTCTTGGGGATCAACTTGCAAACCATAAAACAACTGATAAGTAGTTAGTGCATCTCCACGCCTCTATTGCTTCTGTCCTGTATTGCAGTCTGGCTTCATCAGGCCCCCATTATTCAACAAGTTGTTTTGAAGCCTACAGACATTGTGCCAAGATAATCTGCAGGTTTGTTTTATGGACCCCTGAGGAAAAAGTCTTTATTGAACTCAGTCCTGTGATCACACTGTAGCACAAAACCTGCTTCCCTGCTGAGGTGCTGTCGCGCAGTGATTTGCCTGTCATCTAGGCCTTGGCTGTGCAACATCTGCTTTGTCTTTTCTGTTGTGGCTCCTGTTCTCCCCCTCTGCTTAATCTTGGTCAAATGCGGCTGCAAGAGTACAAGCAGGGCCCTCTGTGCAGATCCACAGTGGACGGACTACAGGTCACACAGCTGGGCGTGGACCACACATACAAAGGTGAACGAGCTCTTCTCTCTCTCTCACAACTGGGTGGGTAGAGGAGGGGCCGGCAGGGCCTGTGGAACATGACTGGCTCCTGGGCTCCCTCTGTTCCCTCCTTTGGTAAGAATTCAGGCTAGGGACTGGGCGGGTATGAGGCTGGATCTGTTACTGGCAGTTGAGACTTGGGGAAACTCTTCATCTATTGTATGGGTGGTGGGCCCCTTCAGAGTTAATTGTTTGTGGGCTCCTTCGTACTGGCACATACTGACTGTCCTCTTCCTGATAGAGATCAGAGGCAGAAGTCCTGCCAATCCCAGTGTCTCTGGTGCCTCCTTTCCCAGTTCTGCAGACACTGCTGCCTCCTGGGCTCTGGGCTGCAAAGCAGACAGGACTGTGCAGGCTGGTGCTACTGTGTCACCTGTAGGGGAGAGGCTATAGTTGTTTTCTTACCAAACCAGATACCCAACAGAAGTGCCTGGAAGGAAGGGTTTTTTGTTTGTTTGTTTTGTTTTTGGCTCATGCTTTAAAGCGCTAAATAATCCGTGACAAGGAAAAGCATGGGCGGCCCGGCCACCACTGGTGGCTGGCATTTTGTGACAGCTAATTATTAAATCTTAGCAAATTTGGAAGAAGAGGGGTACAAGTAGCTGGTTGACCCACCCTTCTAAGCCCTCTACGCCTTCAGACCCCCCCATATTCAAGGTCCCAGGCAGCACCACCAGCTTTAGGAGATAAATGTTCAGACATGGTGAGCCCAGGGGGACTTGGCACCCTCCCAGACCATAGTAGGGCCTCACGTGAAGGTTGTTCTGTTGGATGGGGGACTGAGAACATGGGACACGTGGGTTTGTCCTCTGTGGTCTCTGGAACTGTTTCCATTCTGTTCATTTGTCCTCCTCACCATGTGCATGGGCGTCCACATCTCCCTCAAACTCTTACTGAGGGAAAATGGGCCTACCATGTTGTCCTCTCTCTGAGTTTAGGCAAGGAAAAAGGAAAAACAGGTGGCGTCATCTGTGGACAAAACACCAGGCAGTGGGGATTACAAAAGGTCAAATAAGCTACACCTGACATTGACCTGCTCAGGTGGTGTAAGCCATCTCTGCCTTCTTGCCCCTTGTGGACCAGGGCCTGGGCTGAAGCAGACCACCGACTGCTGTGGCAGACTACGTTCAAGTCAGGGCCAGGAGATGCCTGCCTCCCGAGCTGGGCATGGAATAAGTCTGGGTCCAACAGGCTGGTCCTATAAGCTAGGCCCACAAGGTCAAGGAAGTTCACCAAGTCCAGGAAGCAAAAGCCTGGTCCTGACGGAGGGTCCCATGCAATAGCAGGTGCCAGAGATAAGAAAGAACTGATGGATCCCAAAGTGCTTATTAGGCCTCTAAACTGCCTGCTGTCATTGCCACAAACTGTCCATGAGAGGGAAAGTGAGGCATAGAGACATTCAAAGTCTGTCCAGTCATAGTGCAGGAATACGAACCCAGGCATCCTCGGTTTAGGGTGTCCTTTACTTTGTGTGCCCTATGTGATGCCAGGTCAGCATTGTGTCTGTAGGTCTAGCTAGGTTAACTTCCCCCTCCCAAGTCTGAACACCCAGTACTTAAAAGCTTTGCCCCTAATTTTGCAGGGTTCAGTTTGCTTTATTGGGCCAGGAGGTCTGTGACAGGCAGGTGCACATTCTATCTCAAACCAGACCTCTGACCCAAACTAACAGCCCATGTGGTCACCTAGGACAGGTTTGAGGTGCCACTGGCTCCTTGGGCTCTGCCCTCTCGCTTCTCTGACCACTTTGTTAACATCAGACTGTCATGGCACAGCTCCTTTAGTAGGACAGGTCATGGCGGTCTGTCCTCAACCTCTCGCACCTGCCCTGAGCTGCTGTCCTGCCTTGTGACAAACCTGATTCCAGCAATGGCTGTGTGTCAGCATCTACCTAGGCAGCCCGAAGAATGAGCTCCAGGATGTTTCCAGACTTCCTCCTCAGTATTTTTGTCAAAATTGTCTTTCAGGGAGTGTGCACAAGCTTTCTATTTATTTTAATGACTAATACTCATCAGCCCTGACCCCCATGCAGACAGTGTACTGTATGGGATCTTAATTAGAATAGACACCTATCTTTGTCCAAGAGACTAGCCAAGCGTGGGCTGTAATTTATGTTCAAAGAGGCTTTTCTGCTAAGCCTAGCAGACTGGGAACCACCAGCTGCTGTCCTGACTGAACACCTATCTCTGTCATCATGTCACAGCTCCAAGCACTGGGAAGATAGGCATCCTACTTTATCACCCATCTGACACAGCAGGCTTTGGAGATAACTCCCAGCAGGGCAATCATAGCAAAGATTTGTCGACATTTGAAGAAAGGTAGAAGAGAGCAGGGCCCAGGAGCCAATTTACTCCTGGTTCCATAGTTCTTACTCTCTTGAACTCATGGGACCTATCCAAGACCAAGCAACTGAGACAGCTTCTGCCAACATTCGACTAAGCTGCGAAAAGAGCAGATGGAGGGTTGAGATTTAGCTCAGTGGTAAGCGCTTGCCTACAAATTACAAAGCCTAGATCCCAGGTCCCCAACTCCGACAAAAAAAGAGAAAGCAGAGTGGAGCCGATCGTCTGACTGTTCTCTGCATGGCCCCAGGCACCACCAAGTGGACAGCCTCAGAGGTGACGGTGCCTTCTCTCTCTCCTTCTGCCTTTCCCTCTCAGAAGTCAGTGCTGTTTTTATGTTTGTGAATTCACCCTCACAGGCAGTTACACTGGGGTTTCCACAAGCTGTCCCCTCCTCTCAGCTGCCCAAATCCAGGCCCCATCGCCAGAGCCAATCCCACAGTCGCACGCCTCTGGATGACGGGCTTCCTAGTACCGATGCGGAGGGCTGTACCAGCCATGGGCATAGACCAGGGCAGGCCACCAGGTGAGCAAGCACCTAAGCAGGTGTCTGGAGCCTGCCTCAGATCCTCACCAGACATTCCTTTTACTAGGGAGCCCAAAAGCCAGGGCCCAGAAGCAAAGGGAGCTAGAGAACTAACCTGCCCACCAGGGGCTCCAGGAAGAGCAGTGACCTGCTACATTCTAGAGTTCAGGCTCTCCACTACCCTAGGACCTCAGGGCTGTCTTTACTCCTCTGTGGGAGTCTCCTCTGTAGTTAGGGTGAGTTCAATTCTTCAACCAGTTTGATCCCCATGATTTCCACCTTAGAGCTACAGACAGACATTAGCCATTAAAGATTACAGAGTCACAGGATTGTGTTCTGCCATCAGGCTGCGGGCAGGTCACCACAGGCTCTATTCTGTCTTCATGTTTGAGCCTAGGATAAACTTGAACTTACTGTATAGCCCAGGCGGGCCTCAAGCACATCCTCTTTTCTCAGTTTGTGCCAGTGCTGTCTAGCATTGGAGATTGCCGCCTAACCTCAGGTGCTGTGTCAGAATTCAGGTATATCCGTCTTCTCAGGATGTGGTTCTTGTGTAAAGAAATCTTTTTCTGGTTTTCTTTCTCTTTTTTTTCCTTTTTTGGAGCAGGACTGAACAGACAAACATGAGCAGGCGCTCTACCACTGATAAATCCCCAACCTCACTAACTTTTGAGGTGGAGTCTTACTCTAACCCTAGACCAGCCTGAAACTGATACAGTCAGGCTGACCTTAAATAATTTTCTCCCTCACCCTTCCTGCTGCGAACAGGAGTCCACCATGCCTGGCTCTCCAGCTCTACCTCCCCACTCACAAAACCCTAGGCATCACCTGACCTGTTCGGTTCCCACTTTTTTTATCCTTCATCCCAGCAGCCTGGAGCATAGAGGGCCCAGTGGTTATCTTCACCGAGGTCCAGGGTCCTGTCTCAGGCAATATGGCTGCCAGCCACAGAGCCAGGCTTCAGCACCGGGTTCAGGTTCTTCCCCCTTCCCCTCCCCTGGGCTCTTGGTTCCAGGAGCTACAGCCAGTGCTCAGGTAGAGACTTGAGTTTGTATTTTTGATCTTTTTGTTTTGTTTGTTCTTTTCCTTTTTTCTTTTCTTTGAGACTGGTTCTTATTATGTATGGCCTGGCACTTGCAGTGATCCCCCTGCCTCTGCCTCTTGAGTGTCGGGGTGCAAGTATGCACCACCACACTTGGCTGGGCTTTTGGTCCTTCAGTGTGGGTTTGTTTTTCTTTTTTGTTGTTTTTTTCTTTCTTTCACTTTTGGTCTTCACAGTAGAAGAATCTACTAGGTTCTAGAATACACCAGACATAGGACATCTTGGAGGGCAGTTCCTGGCAAAATGCCTTGCATGTAGTGTGGGTGTTTTATCCAGGGAAGAAGGCAAAACCTTTTCCCTGTGTTTCTTAGCAGTCCTCAGAGTGCCCTTGTACCCATGTGTTATGTAATCCCTGGTGACAACCCACAGAGGTGGATGTAACCCTGTGAGGTATGGAGGCCAGTAGAGAACACAAGGTCCCACACCTTTTCTAATCAATGCGTTCCAGAAGGATTATCCCAAGCTCAGGTTACAGTTCAACTGGCAGAGACTTCCTTCACCTGCTGGGCTAGCGATCTCTAAGTCTCCTACACAGGCCTCTGGGATCGCTCCTCTCCCTGCCCCCCATTCTCATCAGGTTCTCCCTCCACACCCCAGGAGGTTGCTGCAATGATTGACACCGAATTTGCCAAGCAGACCTCCCTCGATGCAGTTGCCCAGGCTGTGGTAGACCGTGTAAAGCGTATCCACAGTGACACCTTTGCCAGCGGTGGGGAGCGGGCCAAGTTCTGCCCACGGCATGAAGACATGACCCTGCTGGTGAGGAACTTTGGCTATCCATTAGGTGAAATGAGCCAGCCTACACCCACCCCGGCCCCAGGTATGTATGCAATGTACTGTACAGGTAGAAGCACCTGAGATGAGTCCTGGGCTAGGGGCAGCACAGACCGGCTGACAACATGAGCTCGCTGCTTAGAATGCAAAGGGAGCCAGTGGCCTGGCCTTGCTCAACACAGGCTGACTCTGAGCTACAAATCTTTATTCCGTTTGTGAAAGAAGGATCAATTGCCCTGGCCACCCTGGAAGTCTTGCTGCATGAGCACATCAGTCACAAAGGCATGGTAGAGGTGACAGCTGCCACCATCGATGGTGGAGTCCCTGTTAGCCTATGGTCAGTGTGGTCACTTCTCACCTTTACTAGCAACCCTAACAGGAAGGAGAAAGGCTCTAGCATGAAGGGACCTGGATGAGGTCAGGTATTGGACAGATGGTCCACCCCAGAACCTGGCACTGCCTGACCATTTGGGGCTGTGGAGACAGTTCGCTCCTTCCCTTTCTCCTTTTTAGTCCTTGAGTCAAGTTGCCTGGGCAGAGGCAAGACCTTCTGTACTGGTCCAAGGGCTGCATTTCCTTTTCTGCTTTAAACAAACAAATCGTGGAGCTCCCTCTTCCCCATGGCTTTGTTCTCCCATGGACACTGGGGATGTGAGTCCCCCTGGCCTGCTGTTACAACCATATTTTCATTGGGCCTGCCTCAACAAGAAACAGTGCGTCCTTTGTACTAAGGTGTCTGTCTGTCCACACATGCAATGCTGTGCAGTAACCCTTCTGAGCCCACCCAGCATTTTATTCTACCCCCACCTTGATCCCCAGTGGGCTTCCTTGCTGCAGGGAGGGCGCACTGCTGTTCTGGAAGAGACTCTACCAAGGGACATCTACCCTGGGCTGCCCCAAGGGTGGAGGGCCACAGTGGAGCTTGAGAGAGATAGCCCTTATCACTCAGGAGTAGCCTTGAGCCTACTACCTTGCTTTCCTCCAGACCAATTTCCCTTTCCCCTGCCCTCTTTCCTATTGCAGGGGGCCGTGTGTACCCTGTTTCTGTGCCCTACTCAAGTGCCCAGAGCACCAGCAAGACCAGTGTGACTCTGTCCCTCGTCATGCCTTCTCAGGGCCAGATGGTCAACGGCTCTCACAGTGCCTCCACCTTGGATGAAGCCACTCCTACTCTCACTAAGTAAGCTGTCCTACTCTAGGTACCTGGAGAGGGACAAACCGCTGTACAGCCAAGGCCTAGGGCTCAGTAGGCCTGGGGTGTGGGGACCCTGGGGTCTTTGACCTCCAATTCTTCCCTTTGGGTAGGGAGTCTTATTAGACACAGGTAGGAAGGAGCAATACTGTTAATTCTAGTAGGTGTTGAACAGGACCTGGGGCAAGTGGAGGTTCAGGGCAAGGTGGACAAGGGGCCCCGAGCAAGGAGCAAGGTGGCCGACTGATGTCTCGGGCCAGCTTTCATCCATGGCAGCTTCTCTGGTTTGCTCCTTCTGTTTTGGAGCTTGTAACAGGGTCACTGGCTTCACGAATCTGTAGTTGGCTAGATTCATTGCCTGGCCTGTACTGGGTCCTCAGAGCTGCGGCTCCCTCACTGTGACGGACCATTGCTGTCAGTCGTCTAATTTAAGGAGCACGGAGGGTGGAGGGCATGGTCTGAGAGGAGGGCACGGTGCAGACCTGCCTGACAGGTCTATTATCTACCGCCCCCTTCATTTCTGTGACTGTGTACTCTGCCCCCACCCCACCTCTCCAGGGGGATCTGGTTTCCACATTCCAGCCCTGCACTGGTGGAATAATACAGCTGCCCCACCCAGCCCCTCTTCAGGATAAAGCTTAGCCGGATGTGGCCAATTAGAAGGGCTGGCAGGGAGGGAGTGTCCCTGTTTTCCTCTGCCTCTTCAGAGGGCCTCCCATCTGTCCCCAAGTCTTTGCTGCTGCTGTTCCCACCACCACCTCTCTGGATAGGAGGGCCTGGTGTAGACATCTGGGCATCATGGGTAGCCGTGTGGTGTCCCCAGCACAGTCAATATAGCCTCACCCCAACCCCCCACCATGCTTCCCCAGGGAACCGCCAGCTGTGTCCACACAGCCAACCAGGCAAACTTCATGCTTCTCTGTCTGACGGCCTGAACCTCACAGGTCTCTTCGTCTGGCTCTAGCCTTATTCTGTCACCTAGGTCAGCCTGTCTTTTAAAACCATCTCACCCCACTGGCTTTTATGGATATTTGGCAGAGAGGCCTGAGCCTAAAGGGCCACTCTTTTCACCGGGTGGGTGGGAAGTTGACGGCCCCTGAGGCAGCTACCCCAGACTGATTGCCTCCCCTCTTCTTCTGTAGCCAGAGCCCCACTCTGACCCTGCAGTCTACCAACACCCACACCCAGAGCAGCAGCTCCAGCTCGGACGGGGGCCTCTTCCGCTCCAGACCGGCTCACTCGCTTCCACCTGGAGAGGATGGCAGGGTCGAGCCCTATGTGGACTTTGCTGAGTTTTACCGACTCTGGAGCGTGGACCATGGCGAGCAGAGCGTGATGACGGCACCTTAGTCTAGCCTCAGAGGGCAAGTGACAAGACAAGACAAGCTTCTTAACCTTTGCAGGTGCCGTGGAACCAGTGGGCAGTGTGTCACTGATGTACTGCAGCCTGAGTACTGACTGCACTGCTGCTCCACACAAGAAGCTGGAGTCCAGACCACAGGCATCCTTAGGCAGGGCCAATGGGAAAGCTGCAGGTGGCTTACAAACCATCAAGAGTGCCTCTTGACAAGTTCAAAGAAGGAAGCCATCCTGTGGACCCCAACTACCACAGGCCAGACAGACACTGCTCCCTCGAGGCTGTCTACCTGCCTCAAGTTCCCCTGGAATAGCCTGTGGCCTCTGCTAGTGCCCTTTGCTTCTGGGTGGTTATCCCTTTCCCATCTTTCAGCCTAAACTCCTAGATCCAGAGTACAGAGTAATGGGAGTAGGTGCCTGTCATTGGATGTCACTGGACAAGTCCAGGGAAGCAGAGGGGCGTGCAACAGTCACAGGGGAGCAGGACAAGGAAGGACTGGACCAGAGAGAGCTGGCCAAGGAATGTCAGTCCTGGGCTGCGGGTCAGCCAGCTGGCAGCTGAGCTAACCCAGAGAGCTGGCTTCCCAGTGGGGTACAGATGGCAGGACAGGCCCAAGCGCTGTAGTGTCTGCTTCTGCTAGATCCTGCCCTGGGGTGGGGCAGGCCAAATCAGAAGCCAGTGCCTTCCTCCCAGCTGGTACTGGGAAGCCGGTGATGGGGGTGCTGAGTCAACAGCTTTCACGCTGATGAGGAAGCTGGTTGGCTCTGGGCTCTGCTGAAAGAGGAGTAGAAGATGACTGTGAGACGGAAGGGGTTGAGTCACCCACCCAGAAAGACCAAGGGCATCAGATGTGATGGTGTGGACATGCCGGGGAAAGATTGTGCCTGTCAGGCTCACTTGGACCTGTTGACATGTTTCCTACCATCAGACAGGAGGTCACCACAGCTGCCTGCAGTGTGGCTGCCCCTATGCTCAGAGGAGGAAGGCGGCTGGGTGCTTCCCCTTACCTGAGCCCTCCCATCAGGAGGAGTCCAAGCTCAAATCTGCAGCCTTGTACCTGGTATTCTGCGACCCTTTCCACGGTGCAGCTACTGGGCGGTGAGTCCAGTGTCTCCTGTTGGCAAAGGCCAGTTTAGAGCATGTCTCACTCAGACTCCATTTCCATAAGGAGGCTGTTTGCTCAGTGCTGAGGAGAAACCGTGGGGTGGTGGGGAGAAGAGGAAGAAGCCTTCTTGCTCCTCACTAGGAAGTCACCTCTGCCCTTCAGGTGAGCAGCTTTCAGCCGATGCACAAAGACCTGGGACAGTGGGCCTCAGGGATGTGGTGCTGTTTGGTCTCTGAAAGTAGAACACATGTGTTCTTGGCAATGCAGTACCAGTAAAGATGTCATGTCATCCTGTCTGTCTGTAACAGCCACCCAGGAGGTGGTTTGCCTCCTATTCCTGCTCCAGGAAGTTTGAGAGACCAGGCCCTGCCATGCTGGTTTGAGTGGCAGTGCTGGGATTTGAACTTGGATCTCCTAGCTACAGGTGCACTACTGCCCTCACAGGCCTGCTGTGGGCAGCCTAAGAGGGCAGTGCTCTTCTGCTCAGTGAGTGAAGTGCAGGGGTTTGGGGTGAAATGATCTAACCTGCATGAGAGCTTGGGTCACACAAGTCAAGCCTTGTCTCTCCCTCACCTACCAACTGGCGGCTGGTTGGTTTTATTTGATTGAAAGATCTCTTTAGCATGCCTCCTCTTCCTCATCTGAGGACTTACTCATCCCTCTCTGTGGACCGACTGCTTACAGGCTGAAAGGCTCTCTGCCTAAGAACAAGCTGGGCTCTGTCCACTATGGTCACTGGGTTCCCCACATCCTCCCCTCTGCAGGGCTCCCTGTCAGCAAGCTCGGCCCTTAGGTGTCCTGAGGACTACTGTGACCCTCAACTCCTTCAAGGGAGACAGTAGACCTGCCATTCAGGGCCTGCTTTGTCCCACAGGGCTGAGGCACTGGACACTCTGCCTTGTGCCCTCTGACCCTGACTTTGTACCACTTATTCTATGTGTACCTGTCGTGCAGGTGAGGGTGGGATATGTTCTCAAGGCCCAGGCTCCCTTTGATGAGAGATGGCTTGGGACAGGCTAGAAGAGTTTGGGAGTCTTTTTTAAACTTCAGGAGGAGCTCGGTATTAAGACCAGAAAAGACTTCCAAAAGCTAGGCAGAGCGGTGTCACAGCCAGGCAGATGGCCAGTGCTGAGCTAGGGCCCTCTCCCCTTTCCGACTTACCTTTCCTAAGGCTAGATCAGACAGGAAAGCTCACGGTGTCAGTCGCTTTATACAGAACTCAGTCCCTGGCTTAACTGAGGCACCTGCTTGAATCACACTAGTTGGAGTGAGTGTGTCCCTGGGCCCAGTCAGATCCTTACAGCCCTTGGCTCTCTCCGGGGTTCGTGGGCCGGGTCTAGTTTCCATTTTTCTCCCCAGCCTGCCCTGGGTGGGGGGGGTCTCAGGCCTGTTTGGATTTCAATGAAAATCAGTTGTGTTCTTTTTTTTTTTTTTTTAAAGATTTATTCGTTTATTATATATAAGTACACTGTAGCTGTCTTCACATACACCAGAAAAGAGCATCGGATCTCTTTACAGATGGTTGTGAGCCACCATGTGGTTGCTGGGAATTGAACTCAGGACCTCTGGAAGAGTAGTCGGGTGCTCTTAACCACTGAGCCATCTTGCCAGCCCCATCAGTTGTGTTCTTAGTACTCTGGGTGCCCTTGTCACATGGGGTTCAGCATAAAAGCCAGCTCCTGTGGGAGGCCTGCCCCACCCATAAATTCACTGTATACCTAGCTGCTGTAAGGTCAGTGCCCAGCATACATCCATCCCTCACAGGGGTTAAGCAGCTAGAGCAAATGAAGGGACGTTGTCATTGTGTGACCTTGGACAGGCACTGGAGATGAGTCTTGGTTTCCTTTAGTTTTCCAAATGAGGTAAGGAGGGCTTCCTAATAAGACTGTCTAACCAGCATGGGGAGTCTTACAGCGAGAGGCAAGACCACACCCTGCCATGCAATGCCACCTGGGCCAGGGACAGGTCACAAGAGTGTCAGACAAGATCTACCATGTGCCAAGCCCAGACATCATGTCTAGTGGCAGCTCAGCCAGAACTGTCACCTGCACAGGTGCTAGGCAGTACCACCTGCAGCTTTATCTAGGGGCAGTGGCTTCTAAGCTGAAGTCCAGATGGACGCCTTTGGCCATGCTCCCAAATCTTTCTGGCGACACAGGAATCTCACGATTCTTCCTTCTGGATCCCTATTTGGAAACCAAACAAGAATGCATCACTGCAAGACACCCCGTGGGGGCCCCCCCGCCCCTCCCCCAACGAGCTCAGCATGCGCATGCGCATGCGCTTTGTTCCCACGCAAACAAGCTCTTGACATTTCAACAACATGGGGGCCTCATAGAGGACAGGCTGTCTTGAAGTCAGCTTTTCCCACCATTGACCCACGGGCTGGGTGCAGTTCTGCTTTTGGAGACTGACTGAGCCAGTTTTCTCTCTTATTGTGTTGGTCTGGAGGCCTGGAGCAGGAATAGGACTTAGAACCTGTGTCTGTCTTCCCCTACCTGCTGCAATGAAGCTCCTGCTCTTGTCACTTCAGCAGAGTCACCCCATGGTCCAAAGAGTAACTTCCCAGCACCTGCTGTGTGAGTCATTTGTCAGCCTGCTGGTCCCTCCCAGCACATAGTAGTAGCTCCACACAATCCACAGCCCTAGAACCCAACCTGGGAGTATTTAAGAAATGTCAAATGATGGAACTAGAGAAGGCTCGAGTGGTCCAAGAACACTGGCTACACTTCCAGAAGACACCAGGTTTGATTACCTGTAGCACCCTGGCATGCTCAGATCACAGCCATCTGTAGTCCAGTTCCAGGGTAGCCAATCCCATTTTCTGGCATCCTTAGGCACCAGGCACATACACTTGGTACACAGATCTGCGTGCCACCAAGACGCCCATACACATGACTGTCTTAAAAGCGGCGTGGTGAGCATGCCTTTCAATGCAGAACTCAGGGAAGCAGAGATGGATCTCGTGTTCAAAGGCCAGCTTGGTGTAAATAGTGGCATATGCAGTTCCAGAGACGACCCAGGTCTGAGTAGAGACCTGTCTAAACACTCCTTTAGCCCTGAAAGTCAGTGAGCTGCTGGAGATGGCTTAGCGTCTGCCCATGATTTTGTTCATACCCATCAATGGCTCAAGCTATCTGTAACTCCACCTCTGAGAAATCGGTGCCTATTCCACCTTCTCAAAGACTGCAAGCAGCTCCACGTAATA
>NC_046154.1:259326115-259332216 GCF_011064425.1 Rattus rattus
AGAGGTGGGCACTGGCAGAGGCCTACTAAATCCGCCCTGGCCCAAGACATTGAGCAATAACTCCGGAGAGCACCAGGCATGGAATTACAAAGTGACATTTCTGATTCATCTGAATGAGTTTCCAGTCATCAGCCAGAGTGAGAGTCACACCCGCGCCACCCCCGCCCCCATCCCCCACCCCCAGCCTCAGTTTCCTCCTGAAGGAAATGGTTAAGTCCCAGCCAGTCCTTACCGGTACACTCTCTTCTCTCCTGGGGCCTGCAGAGCTGGTTAGACTCACTCAGCAGTAGTTTTGGGCTTCCATATTTCCCATATTCCCGCTTTGAAGACTGGCCCTTTCAGGGCAGAGATAAGCTGTGGCCACTTTCCCTCTCTGAGCTCTGTTGATGCATCACACAGATGGATGACGTTGGCCGGGGCTGGGGTGGGGGTCATTGTGGACCACACCATCTGGTTCCTTGAGTGCGCCTTCTCTACACCCGCACTGTCCAATGTAACGTTCTACTACGGTGGAAGTGATTTAAGGAACCACTAACCTCGTGGGGCTACTGTGTGGTTTAAACCGTGGCTTCTACAACTGCCGAACACACTTATCTTTTTTATTTTGATTGATTTAAACTTAAGTGGCTCATGTGGCTTGTGGCTACCATGTTAGTGAAAATTCGAGTACACAGCAAACTCCTTGTCGAAAAAGCCCAGAGAGAGGGGGGGAAGGAGAGGAGAGGGAGGGTGGGGGAGGGAGGGAGGGAGAGGGAGAGAGAGAGAAAGAGAGAGCGAGAGAGAGCGCTTGGTGTGAGTGTGCACACCAGGACCCAGAGCAATTTATAGATCCAATGCAGTTTCCATAAAAATTCCAACACATTTCTTAATAGACCTTGGCAGAGCAAATTTCCAACTTCATATGGAAAACAAAAACAAAACAAAAAACAAACAAACAAAAACAAAAACAGGCTAGCTAAAACCCTGAACAATAAAAGAACTTCCTGAGGCATCACCATCCCTGACCCCAAGCTGTGCTACAGAGCAATAGTGATAAACACTGCACAGTACTGGTATAGGAAAAGACATGTTGAAAGTGGAATCGAATTGAAGACCCTGAAATAAACCCACACACCTATGGATAACCGATGCTTGATAAAGAAGGCAAAACCATACAATGGAAAAAGAAAACATCTCCAACCAACGGTGCTGGTCTAACTGGACGTCTGCATGCAGAAGATTGCAAATGGATCCATATCTATCACCTGCACAAAACTCAAGTCCAAGTGGATCAAGGACCTCAACATAAAACCACATACAGTAAGTCTAATAGAACAGAAAGAGGGGAGTAGCCTCGAACTCACCGGTACAGGAGACAACTCCTGAACAGGACACTAGTGGCTCAGGCTCTAAGATCAACAACTGATAAATGGGACCTCATGAAACTGAAAAGCTTCTGAATGGCAAAGGACAAAATGGACAGATCGGGAAAGGGTCTTCTCCTACATCAACAGAGGGCTAAAATCCAAAATTTATATATAAAAAAAAAAAACTCAAGAAGTTTGACACCAGCATCCCAAACAACCCAATTAAAAATGGAGCGCAGAGCTACACAGAGAATTCTCAACAGAGAACTCCCCAATGCCAGAGAAGCAAACTCCAGGGAAATGCAAACAAAAGCGACTCTGAGATTCCACCTTACAGAACGGCCAAGATCAAAAACTCAAGGGACAGCACATGCTGTCGAGGATGTGGTACAAGGGACCCTCTTTCCTCCATTGTTGGTGGGGGTGCAAACTTGTACCACCACTGGGGATTTCTCAGAAAACCAGAAACATTCAACTCAAGACCCAGGTCGTGGGTGTGGGGTGAGACAAAGGTGGACATCAGCGTGTCCCCGATCTGGGCCAGGCCTTCTCATTGGTCACCTGGTCTCCTATAACAGCCCCCTCTTCCTCTCTTGCATGTTTAAGCCCTCCAGAGGTGGCCGGCAGCCAAGTGAGTGGCACCAGCTGCCTGAAGTTCTCACTGGGTCAGCTGGGGATGTTTGCCTCAAGTGTAACTGCTGGGGCCTGTGCTAAGTCTTCTCTCCTAGAGAATGGAATCCAAACTCTCCGCTTTGCTTTCTGTCCTGGCTAGTCTGGTGGCAATTCGACAGTTAGAGTTTTCTGGAAGGAAGAAATGGCAATTGAGAAATGAATGCCTCAGTAAGGGCTGCCTGTCAAGCACTTTCTTAGTTAGCAACTCATGGAGAGGGCCCAGCCCTTTGCAGGTGGGGCCACCCCTGGGCTGGTGGTCCTGGGTTCTATAAAGCAGGCTGAGCAAGTCATGATGAGGAGCCTCCTCCATGGCCTCTGCTTCAGCTCCTGCCTCCGGGATCCTGCCCTGCTTGAGTTCCTGCCCTCACTGCTTTTGATGATGAAGTGTTCTGTGGCACTGTGAGTAAAGAAACCCTTTCCTCCCTAAGTTTCTTTTGGTCATAGTGTTCCATCACAGCCACAGAAACCCTGAGGCATTCTCACAGGTCCTTAGAAGGTGGGCCCCGGCATCTTTCAGCATCCCTCCGAACCCATGACACATTTTCTATGGGCCAGCAGCACAAGGTCGGCGCTTTCCAGAACACACCATGAATCCTTCATCCCAGACTCTGTCCTTCCTGAGGATTTTCCTCCTCCCCGCTCCCTGACAGACCCTTCCTCCATGCCTCCTGCTAGGCTATCTAGCACGGGGCACTCTTCGAGGCCCACCTCCCACAGGACCCCTCCCCTGACTAACTCTAATGAGCTGGCTGTTGCTTCTTCCTTCCTCGGCTCCCAGAACATTCTAGAGGCTATAATGACATCACGTCATTTGCTCCTATCCTGTCCATTGCTGGGGCCTTCCCTGTTGGGACCCATTTGTCTGTGGCTTTCCCCAGTTCCTCTTCAGCCGAGCACCCCGATCAAGGAGCCCGGTGCTCTCTTCATAGGTCACTCAAATTAACAAGCTATGAAAGTGGCCATTAAGGGCTTGTGTTTGGAGCAACCAGCCTCTCTCCCTCTTCCCATAACACCCAATTCCTTCTCTCCCCACAGCCATGGGCAGTCTTAATGGGATATGAATCAGGGTGCCCCTCCCCAAAGCTGAGCTAATTGCTCACAGGTGGAATGATGTGTGGGCAGAAGGAACGGCTGTATGGGAACCATCCCAGAATCGAGATGCCCAAGATAACATGGTGGGCACTGCCTGGAGCCCTGTATTACACCCTAGACCTTCACTCACCTTGGGATCTCCTCATAGTGCTGATGGGTGGTCCCCAGAGCCCACCAGCAAAGTGACCTCCATTCCTGAGTTGACCAAATGTGGTTCACATTCCCATGACCCCATGTCATCAGGATGTTCTTCTGTTTGGGGCTTGGAGAACAGCGTAAAGAGACGTGTGGCGGTGCCATGTGCACATGTAGCTGAGTAGCAGGATGAATCCTTCACATACATGTGGGTTTTCCTTCACTTCATCTGCATGCCATTTTGAGTTGATTCTAGGAAGTTAAGTTAAGCAATTCTCTAACCACAGATACATGCACGGGACTAGAAGGAGTCACGATCCTGTTGGGCCTCTGGGGCCAGGATGGAATGCTTGACCCACTGCAGGGGAGAGGTGCAATGAGAGGCGGAGTCTAGATGACACAAGTGACTTTAGAGAATACCCCGTCCTGTGCCCAACATGGATATCCCCGGGCCAACAGGGATGGGGCAGGAAGAGATGAGGACTGGGGACAGTGATGCCTTCTCAGCAAGGGGTCCTCAAATGGTAGCTTTCTTAGTTTCCTGGACACTACAATGGGTCCAGGAAGCAAGGTTGAAGGCCAGGTTCCTTTGCCTTCTCTGGGCCTTCTGCCTTGATCTGGGGTTGAATACTTCTGGGTCCTAAGAAGGATGAGAGACCTTGAAGGTGGGCTGGGGTCACTAGGAGGATGCGTTAGCAACTGTCGGGAGGAGGGGGATGGAGCTGGAAGCCTGCCCCATCCCCACCTGGGCCGGCTAAGACCCCTCCCCCACTCCACTCTCCCTACTTTCTCTGCCCTACTTCCTTCAGGAAAGCCTCCCTGGTTTGCCACATCTGTCACCTGTTGTGTAATGAATTACCCCCGCCCCCACCCAACTCGGTAGCTGAGATCAGCAGAAACAACACAAGCTTGCCACTCAGGTTCTGGGGTTCAGAGTGGGAGGGAGGGGTGTGATCTTATAAGACCATCCCTGCCCTCATCTGCTTCAAGATGGATGACAAGCAGGTACAGGCTGAGGGGTGGAGTGGGGGTGGGGTGCTCAGCCCCATTCCCTATAGGACTACCTACAAACCCTCATGATACAATGACTATTTCCCCTGCAGCTGGTCAAAGGTCAGAAGCCAGGATGGCTCTCACAAACCTGTCCCCAGATGACACCAAGGTCAGGGCCACACTGGGTCTACACAGGGTGTGGGGACTAGGAAGAAGGTCCTGTCAGGCTGTTCCAAGGCCAGAGGAACCTGAGGAAGTTCTAAGTTCTGTATCCAGATAGACAAGATGAAAACAGCAAGGGTTACAGGTGCCAAGTCAGCCACCATTTGCTCTCCATCACAGGAGAGGTGGATTCTGGGAATCTGTGGTCTCTGTGATTCAAGAGCAGCTATGGAGCTGACAGGGCAGGAGGAATGAGCATGAAGTTCCTTCTAAAGCTAGCAAGGACGAAGGAGGTCCAAGGGGAGGTGCCTACAAAGGCAGGGGCATTCAGTGCTACATTCTTAAATCTGCTGGAGTGGACTATCTGACCCCAAAAGCCTGCTACAGGGAGAGTCCAATTGGAGTACAGATGGCCCCCTGCCTGCTTGGACTGTAATGAGCCCCAGGCCCGGGAGAGCACAGGCTACCGCATGTACCTGGAGGTAATACAGAGTCCGTATGTGACTGAGGCCAGTACCCTAGCCAGGCACAGAGGTGCTGGGGGAAAGAGGGCGCTCTTGAGCGGCCACCTGAGGAGGCACGTGTCAGACTGAGGTTGTATCCATAAGCCCTCCTCTGAACGCTTGCACAGAGGGGCATCTTCAGGGTACTGAGAGCCCGATGGCAGCCCACTATCTCCCTCAAGACCACACCACAAAGAGTTGGCTGAGGGAATAGGAAGCTTGTCTGGATGGGTCTGATGCGTAAACCTGAGAGTCAAAGCTGCCCAGCTCTGATATCAGAAATTTTCTACCATGCCTGAGACCTATGCCCAGAGCTCTACAATGCTGTTGCCCCGGCTCCCACAGGAGCTCCATCCATTGGAGGAAGCACAGTGAGACAGGTCACAGGTCCAGCCAGACTGCATTATTAGGGCCATCTATCTAACTGCCTGGAGGGAGGCTGGGGGTGTGTGGCATTCTCCCCTTTCTCTCTGGCCCGGAACTGGGGCAGTCCTGGTCTCCTGGGAGCTGGAGGTCACCGGCTCTGCAGCCAGGCTTGTGACCACTGACCTGCTGGCTCGGGCTCCAGGTGCTGCAGGGATGAGGAAGCTGCTGACTGGCTGATTTCTTCCTGCTCTTTCTCTGCTGAAAAGTACCCCACCCGGGGCTGACAAGATGGCTCAGCAGCTAAAAACACTTGCAGCCAAGCCTGATGGGCTGAGTTCTATCTTCCGGACCCATGTGGTAGAAGGAGAGAGGAAAGGACCCCTACATTTGACCTCTGACCTCCATATTGCACACACTGGGGCACACACGTACACATACACACACCACAATTTAAATAAAATGTACTCATTTAAATAAATAAGTAAGAAAAAGATAAAAAGCAATCATTGCAATAAGGTACCCATTCCTTACTTTGACATCAGGAACCTCCCGGAGCCTGGCCACACTCCACCTCAGCCAGTAACACCAGCTGGTGCTGGAGGCATTTTCTATCTTTTAAACGCTAAGCCAGGCACTGGACAAGAATTAAAGTCTCCGTGACAGAGATGTTAAGCGATTCCACCAGGGCCACACAGGGAAAGCGCAGTGTGATCCGCACAGGGTTTTGTGATTTTGTTTTGTTTTGTTTTGTTTTTGCTGGCAGTCAGAGCAGGGGCCCGTGTTTTACCAGCATGTCATCCCTGGCCCTACTCACACGAGTCATTGGGCCTTG
>NC_046154.1:259332226-259339597 GCF_011064425.1 Rattus rattus
TTAGCTTCTGGTTTGCTATATATGGCTTTTACTATGTTTAGATATGGACGTTGAATTTCCAATCTGTCCAGGACTTTTATCATGAAGGGGTGTTGAATTTTGTCAAATGCTTTCTCAGCATCTAATGAAATGATCATGTGGGTCTTATCTTTGAGTTTTTTATATAGTGGATTATGTTGATGGTTTTCTGTATATTAAACCATCCCTGCATGCTTGGGATGAAGCCTACTTGATCATGATGGATGATTGTTTTGATGTGTTTTTGGATTCGGTTTGCAAGAACTTTATTGAGTATTTTTTGTGTCAATATTCATAAAGGAAATTGGTCTGAAGTTCTCTTTCTTTTTTGGGTCTTTGTGTGGTTTAGGTATAAGAGTAATTGTTGCTTCATAGAAGGAATTTGGTAGTAATCTGTTTTTTTTTTCTATTTTGTGGAATAGTTTGGACAGTATTGGTATGAGGTCTTCTATGAAGTTCTGATAGAATTCTGCACTAAACCCGTCTCATCCTGGGCTCTTTTTGGTTGGGACACTTTTAATAACTGCTTCTATTTCTTTAGGAGTTGTAGGATTGTTTAGATAGTTTATGTGTTCCTGATTTAACTTTGGTACCTGGTATTTGTCTAGAAAATTGTCCATTTGCTCCAGATTTTTCAGTTTTGTTGAATATAGGGTTTTGTAGTAGTTTCTGATGATTTTTTGAATTTTCTCAGAGTCTGTTGTTATGTCTCTCTTTTCATTTCTGATTTTGTTAATTTGGATACACTCTCTGACCTCTGGTTAGTCTGGCTAAAGGTTTATCTATCTTGTTGATTTTCTCAAAGAACCAGCTCCTGGTTTTGTAGATTCTTTGTGTAGTTCTTTTCATTTCTACTTGGTTGATTTCAGCCCTGAGTTTGATTATTTCCTGCCTTCTACTCTTCTTGAGTTTGTTTGTTTCTTTTTGTTCTACAACTTTTCGTTGTGCTGTCAAGCTGTTGACATATGCTCTCTCCTGTTTCTTTTTGCAGGCACTCAGAGCTATGTGTTTTTCTCTTAGCACTCTTTCATTGTGTCCCATAAGTTTGGGTATGTTGTGGGGTTGGGGATTTGGCTCAATGGTAGAGCGCTTGCCTAGGAAGCGCAAGGTCCTGGGTTCGGTCCCCAGCCCCGAAAAAAAAAAAAGAAAAGAAAAAAAAAGTTTGGGTATGTTGTATCTTTATTTTCATTAAATTCTAAGAAGCCTGTAATTTCTTTCTTTATTTCTTCCTTGACCAAGTTGTCATTGAGTAGAGTGATGTTCAACTTCCATGTATATGTGGTCTTTCTGTTTTTATTGTTGTTCTTGAATACCAGCCTTAGTCCATGGTGATCTGATAGGGTGCATGGGATTATATCTATCTTCCTGTATCTGTTGAGGCCTGTTTTGTGACTGATCATATGGTCAATTTTGGAGAAGGTACCATGAGGTGGTGAGAAGGAGGTATATTCTTTTGTTTTAGGATGGAATGTTCTATAAATATTTGTTGAGCCTATTTGTTTCATAACGTCTGTTAGTTTCTCTATGCCTTTGTTTAATTTCTGTTTCCATGATCTGTCCATTGATGAGAGCAGGGTGTTAAAATCTCCTGCTATTATTGTGCGTGGTACAATGTATAATTTGAACTTTATTAAGGTTTCTTTTATGAATGTAGGTGCCCTTACTTTGTAGCATAGATATATAGGATTGAGAGTTCATCCTGGTGGATTTTTCCTTTGATGAATATCAAGTGTCCTTCGTTATCTTTTTTGATGACTTTTGGTTGAAAGTTAATTTTATTCGATAATGGCAACTCCAGCTTGTTTCTTGGGACCATTTGCTTGGAAAGTTGTTTTGCAAACTTTTACTCTGAGGTAGTGTCTGTCTTTGTTTCTGAGGTGTGTTTCCTGTATTAGTATTCTGGGTCCTCTTTATGTATGCAGTCTGTTAGTCTATGTCTTTTTGTTGGGGAATTGAATCTGTTGATGTCGAGAAATATTAAGGAATAATGATTGTCACTTCCTGTTATTTTGTTGTTAGAGGTGGAATTATGTTTGTGTGTCTCTCTTTTGGTTTCATTGCAAGGAGATTACATTCTTGCTTTTTGTCCAGCATAGTTTCTCTCCTTGTGTTGGAGTGTTTCATCTATTATCCTTTGTAGGGCTGGATTTGTAGAAATATATTGCGTAAATTTAGTTTTGTCATGGAATGTCTTGGTTTCTCCATCTATGTTAATTGAGAGTTTTGCTGGATACAGTAGCTTGGGCTGGCATTTGTGTTCTATTAGGGTCTGTATGACATCTGTCCAGGATCTTCTGGCTTTCATAGTCTCTGGTGAGAAGTCTGGTATGATTTTGATAGGTCTGCCTTTATATCTCACATGACTTTTTTCCCTTGCTGCTTTAATATTCTTTCTTTGTGCATTTGGCATTTTGACTGTAATGTGAAGGGAGGAATTTCTTTTCTGGTCCAATCTATTTGGAGTTCTGTAGGCTTCTTGTATGTTTATGGGCATCTCTTTCTTTAGGTTGGGGTGGTTTTTTTCTATAATTTTGTTGAAGATATTTTGTGGCCCTTTAAGTTGGAAGTTTTCACTTTCTTCTATACCTAGGTTTGATCTTCTCATTTGTCCTAGATTTCCTGTATGTTTTGAGCTAGGAGCTTTTTATGTTTTATATTATCTTTGATGGTTGTGTCAACGTTTTCTATGGTATCTTCTCCTGAGATTCTCTCTTCTATCTTTTTTATTCTGTTGGTGATGCTTGTATCTATGACTCCTGATATCTTCTTTAGGTTTTCTATTTCCAGGGTTGTCTCCCTTTTTGCTTTCTTTATGTTTCTATTTCCATCTTTAAATCCTATATGGTTCTGTTCAATTCTTTCACCTGTTTGGTTGTATTTTTCTGTAATTCTTTCCGGGAATTTTTTTTTGTGTGTGTGTTTCCTCCTTAAGGGCTTCTACTTGGTTACTTGTGTTGTCCTGCATTTATTTAAGGGAGTTATTTATGTCTTTCTTAAAGTCCTCCATCATTATCATAAAATGTGATTTTAAATCTAAATCTTGCTTTTCCCTTGTGTTTGGATATCCAGTATTTTCTTTGGTGGGAGAACTGGGCTCTATGATGCCAAGTAGTCTTGGTTTCTGTGTTTGGGTTCCTGCACTTGCCTCTTGCCATTAGGTTGTTTCTGGTGTTTGCTTGTCTTGCTGTTTCTGAGAGTGGCTTGAGCCTCCTGCAGGCTTCTCTGTCAGCACTCCTGTAGAACTGTTTTCCTGTTTTCTTTCAACCGTTTCTGGGAACAGGTACTCTGATCTCAGGTGTGTAGTCACCCCTGGTGACTGTCTGTCAGTTCCAGGAGGGCAGGAATCAGATGGGTCCTGCCCCTGACTGCTCCTAAGGTCCTTGCACCCAGGGGGCACAGGTGGCCTCAGGTGATTCCCTCTTGAGTTGGGAATGTGGGTAGAGGGTAGTCTCCTCTGATTACTCAGTCATGTCTGTACTTCTGAAGGTCCAGCTCTCCCCGCAAAGGGATTTGGGTGCAGAGAGATGTTTGACCGGTTCAGTTCAGTTCAGTTCAGTTCTGGGCACAGACCAGAACCATATGTACCGGTAGCTGACTCTTCCTATATTCCTGTGTCCAGAGGCACTATACAGTTTCTTCTTGGACCAGGGATGTGGCCAGAAGTAGGCAGAAGTGGCGGTTTGTCCTGTGGTCTCAGGATGTCTGCACTTCTGGGTGTTCAGCTCTCTTCCCTATGGGATTTGGGGAGTGGAGGTTTTAATAATTGCTTTTATTTCCTTGGTTGTTATAGGTATATTTAGATTATTTATTATGTTATTTAAGTTTCATAAGTGTTGTCTATCAAGTAGAAAATTTATTTATTTCTTTTATATTTTCTAGTTGTGTGGAGTACAGACTTTTAAAGTATGACCTAATGATTGTTTGCACTTCCACATTCTCTGTTATTATGCCCTCTTTCTAATTTTATTAATTTAGATATTCCTCTCTATTTTTGTTTAGTCTGGATAAGGGATCATGGTTATTCTATATTTGAATAACTACATTTTATTGACTTTTTGCATTAGTATGTTCCTTTTTCTTTTATTGATTTCAGCTCTAATTTTGATCAGTTTCTGCCATCTACTCTTCTTCAGGAAGCTTGTGTTTTTGGGTGTGCTGTTAAAGTGCTCATACGAGATCACACCAGATTTTTTTTTTTTATGTATGTAAGGACTTAGTGCTATGAATTTTCTTGTAAGCACCACTTTCATTGTGTCCCAAATTTTGCATCTGTTGTATGCTCATTTTGATTTTTTGTCTCTGTTGAGGCATGATTACTCTTTGGCAATCTTCATTGGCATTATCAATAGTCAATTCTGTTAATAACTCTTGAATTTGTACCTCATTTACTTGCTTTTTGATAGCATCTTTTAGTCTTCCTATGAAATCAGTATAAGACTCAGAAGAACCTTGTTTAATTTTTAAACAAGTAGACTCGAAGTCAAATTTTGATTCAAATTTCATCCAAACATCTATAACTTCAACTCTAACGTATGGAAGGACAGAAACAGACATCTTTTGCAACCGATAATTTGTTGATACCCATCTACTGGTCCCTAGCAGTGTTTCATATGTGACATTTTGAAGATTATCTTTAGTACTTGTTATTACATTGTTACATGGGCTTCAAATCTCAGTCACATTTGGTACCGAAGAAATTGGGAAGTGCTTAGATTCCCTTTAGCAATTATTCAAAAAGCAAGTGTCAAGCATTGTGCATTATTGTCCCGATAGTAATGATATTAATAACATTATGGTTTAGGAGGCCCATAAAAAGGACAGTATTTTAAAATCTTTTATTATGTCCATTTCTTTTTTTAATTTTATTTTTCATGGATATTTTATGTATTTACATTTCAAATGTTATCCCTTTCCCCCCTTCCATGCTCCCTCGTGCCTCCCCCTGATTCTATGAGGATGCTCCCATCACACACAGCCTTATTATGTCTATTTCTGAGTCTGATAAATATTTTGATTTCATTAGAATTGCTCTGGAAATACCTAGTTCAGCTCAGCAGACTTGGGAAAAAAAATCAGTTGACAAATTACTTTCTGCCTATGCCCTAGCTGGCTTAGCTTATAAAGTGTTTAGTATAACACTCCTTACCCCATGCTTGCAGACTATTTTCAGGCAATGCAGAACATTCATCTAAAGAAAACTCTAGTAAGGGAGATGAGGAATTGGACACCTGTTAGATGGGGAGCTGTTTCCAAGTTTTATTTGCCTGCATGGGGATATCTCCTTCTTTCCCTCTTTTATTAATTTTAAGGTTTTATTACCCAGTTTATATTCATGCAAGCAGTCACCTATCTTTTCCTCATGGTTACTAACTTTCTTATCTTCCTTAAATATTTTAATAACAGTCCAAATCAATGCTCAAATGACCCATAATTGAATAGAATCTTTCTCCCTTGTTGATAACCCTTTCCATTTATTCTATTAAATTGTGTTCTAGGCTTCTTCATTTAAAGTTCCTTCTTCTGGAAACAAAGGACTATAATTATAAAAACTTGACTGCACTATAAAAGTTGTGATTTTGATATTTGTGCTCTACCTTTCTTCAAGAAATTATGCAAAGCTTGACATAAGGCAAAGCCTTCTCTGGTTTCTGTCCCACTATTCTCGCTCAGCTCTTTCAGTAAGTGTTCCCACTCTCTTATATTGTAGTCAACATCAGGTCCCTGATTACTTGCTCCTCTCATTACTAGTCTACTTAGTAGCATGAAACTAAATATGAGAAGAGGCAGCCTAAAAATAAAACAGATTAATGTCTCATGCAGTGACCAACTATTCAATATACCAGACAATTTATCTTCTGATGAATAAGCAAGTAATATCATATGAGAAAATTTAACAAGCTGTATACAGTCATATGTTCAAGATAACTTCACACGAGTTTAGGCTGTATAGAGTCACAAGGAAAGTATTTGGAAACACCATCTGAATTGTACTAATATGCTCATGGGAAATATAAAGTAAAACTGCTCCTATTTATTGCATGTCCAGAGACTTGAAATCCTATTCCAAGAAGAAACCCATACTTTGGAAAGCTGAGATCACAGGGCTCCTCTCTTGTTTTCTTGGAATTTTCTCATAAGCAATCAGAATTCTCCTCACAAAGCTTCTTTCTTGGACTTTGTTATAACTAATGCTCACTGATAACTCTTAAAATAAATGGCTTCAAATTATCATCATAGAAAAAAGACATAGATTATTATAATGAAAATAAAACCAAGACTCATTCTTCTATGCATCCAAGAAGCACACCTTACCTTCAGGAATATACATAACCTCAAGATAAAAGTACAGAAGAAGGTATCTCAAACAATGACCTAAGGAACAAGTTGATGTATCCATTTTAATATTAACAAATAGATTTCAAACTAAAACTAATCAGATATACACAGGGGAGCACACTATATACTCATCATAAAGAAAAGCTCAGCCCAGAGAGTATTGAAATTCTAGGTATCTATGAACCAAACAAAATGGCACCTAAGTTATTTTTTTTTCTTTATTAAACTTGAGTATTTCTTATATACATTTCGAGTGTTATTCCCTTTCCCGGTTTCCGGGCAAACCTCCCCCTTCCCCCTCCCCTTCTTTATGGGTGTTCCCCTCCCTATCCTTCCCCCCCTTGCCACCCTTCCCCCAACAATCTAGTTTACTGGGGGTTCAGTCTTAGCAGGACCAAGGGCTTCCCCTTCCACTGGTTCTCTTAGTAGGATATTCATTGCTTTCTATGAGGTCAGAGTCCAGGGTCAATCCAAGTATAGTCTTTAGGTAGTGGCTTAGTCCCTGGAAGCTCTGGTTGCTTGGCATTGTTGTACATATGGGGTCTCGAGCCCCTTCAAGCTCTTCCAGTTCTTTCTCTGATTTCTTCAACGGGGGTCCTATTCTCAATTCAGTGGTTTGCTGCTGGCATACGCCTCTGTGTTTGCTGTATTCTGGCTGTCTCTCTCGGGAGAGATCTACATCTGGCTGCTGTCGGCCTGCACTTCTTTGCTTCATCCATCTTGTCTAATTGGGTGGCTGTATATGCATGGGCCACATGTGGGGCAGGCTCTGAATGGGTGTTCCTTCTGTGTCTGTTTTAATCTTTGCCTCTCTATTCCCTGCCAAGGGTATTCTTGTTCCCCTTTTAAAGAAGGAGTGAAGCATTCACATTTTGGTCATCCATCTTGAGTTTCATGTATTCTAGGCATCTAGGGTAATTCAAACATTTGGGCTAATAGCCACTTATCGTGAGTGCATACCATGTGTGTTTTCTGTGATTTTACCTCACTCAGGATGATATTTTCCAGTTCAATCAT